>NW_009613358.1:0-10064 GCF_000690535.1 Cariama cristata
GGTTGAGGGTTGCATTGCTGTTGCATTGCTCCCGCAAAGCGGTTGCCAGGGCTATAGGGCGTTTGTATTTGCACGCGCCCTTTCGTGCTCTGCCTGCAGTTTCCCTGCGGTGGCTGCCCAGTAACACGATACTTTGACCTACACTGTTTAGCAAAATGGCCTTTCTTCCCACAATTGTTGCATATAATCGTCACCGAGCTACTAACTACTCTCTCTTTTTTATTATGGCTTCCTACTTTCCCTTTCTGTCCCGCACTATCAGGGCATTCGGACTTAATGTGTCCTGGCTTTCCCCAGCGAAAGCATGTTTGATCCTTGCACAGGGAGGGCAGCCAGAGCAGTAGCGAGTGCAGTCATTTTATGTTCAACAGAGCCAACCTTAGCACACGCTGTAACCACTTCTTCTAGGGACCGATTGCCGGGCAATGCCTCAATAATTTTTGACAGTCTGGGTTGGCATTGTCTCTAGCTAGTTGTTTAGTCAGCAAGGCTCGGAGAGCCTTATCAAACGCTTCTTTCTCTATTGTACCTTGCAATTTTTCCACAAACTGTAAAAATGGCTCTCGGGATCCCTGCTTAATTGTTGTATACCTCACTTTTGGTTCTGCTAACTCTGCTGTGCGAAACAAAGCTTGCATGCCTATTCTCTTTACTTGCTCAAGGATCTGAGGGTGCCATTGCGCCTGCGTAGCTGGGTTGCTAAATACTGGCCCGATCCCCATCAACACGTCCGAGTCCACAGCACGGCAGGGATGGCTGTCAGGCAAATGCATATTTTGCAGTGTGTGATGATCAGCTAGCTGCCTCCAGATGTTCATAAACACTGAGTGTTGAACTGGCTGAAACATGACTTGAACTAAATGCTGAAAATCATAGGGCACCAACACGTCTAAACAACCGTAACAGTTGCATCACTGCCAGAGAATTCGGCCCATACTTAGCTACAGCACTCTGCATATCTTGTATAACTTTCCAGGACCAACCTACATGCTGATTAGGCTGATTGGACCCAGGAACAGCGAGCTCCACAGGGAACGCACTCGGCCCCCCCGCTATCCCTGATACAGGCCCTTCTTTTTCTATCGGCAGTCCTAAGGCTTCAGTCAATTCCCAGTTCCCCAATTCCAGGGCCTTTTTTCTTACTTGATCCCAAAAACGTACTGCATTATGCGGCTGAACTATAACAGTAGCAGGGGGCAACTCCCACGACCCGGGCAAGGGGGGTTGGCACTGCAGTCCTCCTTGCCCTTCTCCCTGCCTTAAAGAGACAGTAGGGAGCTCAACATCACCCCTCAGGGGACCATCATCCTCATCACTGTCTGGTAAAGGGGGGTACAATTGGTCTTGTGCTTTTC
This sequence comes from Cariama cristata, assembly GCF_000690535.1. NCBI lineage: Eukaryota > Metazoa > Chordata > Aves > Cariamiformes > Cariamidae > Cariama > Cariama cristata. The sequence goes on from NW_009613358.1 coordinate 1,356, forward strand.
GTCTCCAGTTTTATTACTACCAGGGGGGTTGACCGGAGAAGGGAGAGGACATATATCAACCTGAGGATTTGTATATTTTTCTCTCGCTTCCTGCAGCTGCTGCCAGGGTAGCTTGTAAAGTGACGAGTGCTCTGCTGCTTTTAACTGCTCTGAGGGCATTTTAACTGCTCTGAAGGCAGCACATGCGTCCCCGCAGGGTTCGGCCCCACTAGAGCAGCAGGCTGCGGAGGCTTTTTCTCTGGCCGTGTCGCAAGCGGAACTCTCCCCTCTTTCTGACTATGTGACTCACAGGTCTCTTGGGGAGTTTTAATCATTCCAGTGTCCTCCGTTTTCCTCTCCTTATCGCGTTCAGCTTCCAAGTCTTTAAGAGTCTCTAACAATACCTGCCACGTTGTTAGTAAATCTGTTGCATCTTTCTCGCCTTTAGACGCAGTATCAAATAACGCTTCCCCAAGGGACTGCCATGTAGTTACACTGAACACTACGGCAGAGCTCGCCTCAAACCCCCGTTGTCGCCCCCATAAGAGCATTCTTTGGAGGTTATGGCCAGTCACTTTTAGCCCTTTTCTTTTTAATATAAGTGTCCACAAGGAAAGGACAGCTTCCTCCTCTTTTGAGAGGCTAGTCCCCATTGTTCTGTTCCCAGCGCTCACCTTTTTTGGTGACTAATTCAGGTCCAGAGCATGCAGCTATCCCCGCTGCTCTCAAGTTCCGTTGGGCTCCATCTCCACCGCACCTCGCCCTGCAGTCAGAAGTCTCTGTTCGCCGACTTATCACGTCGGAGTCAGCAACTGTCGTTGTTGAGACAGACATGACAAGAATCTGGTGCAAGAAAGTGTGTGCTATTTTATTAATTATTTCCCAACTATTATACTATTCTTTCTCATACTTGTCCTCCCTCCATTGGTCTGGCCTCCTTGCTCTTTAAGTCCCTTGGCTCTTCACACCTGCACGTCCACATATTCTCCTTCCCGTTCTTCTGCCTGTTTTGCACATCAGCATAGCAAAAATAACCAAGTTCGTTATCTTGCACTTACAGGTATCTCACAGGTACACGACAATCTGGTCAAGGTCAACTGCCTCATACTCTGCCAAGGAGTCTGCAGACCCGCCGCAGTTTCCCCCAATTATCCGCCTTCTCAAGCGCTAGAGTCCCAGTGTTGTTGTGCCTGTGGAAGGACTGCCCAGAGAAGCTCTAGCCTAGCAATAGCTTTCCTCCCTGGCATCATTGGTTTGGGAGCAATCCCTGGACGTTTCCATTTTCGGAGCTGGGGTCTGGCAGCAATGGGACAATGCATGGGAAAGGAGATAGGATGGGAAACGTTGTCTGCCATCCCAAGCGCTTGAGTCCCAGTGTTGCTGTGCCTGTGGAAGGGCTGCCCAGAGAAGGTCTAGGCTAGCAAAAGCTTTCCTTCCTGGCATCATTGTTTTGGGAGGAATCCCTGGACATTTCCGGTTTGGGAGTTGGGCTCTGGCAGGAATGGGAGATCGCATGGAAGAGGTCATCTTCCTTCCGAAGCACTAGAGTCCCAGTGTTGTGGAAGGGCTAGCCTGAGAAGCTCTAGGGTAGCAAGAGTGTTCCTTCCCAGCATCATTGGTTTGGGAGCAATCCCTGTACATTTCCAGTTTTGGAGTTGATTTGATTTTATATGCAATGAAAGAAGCAGAAAAGCAACTGACTCTAAAAACAGTCTGTACTCATGTACAGGCACAAATTACTGTGAGAACATTGGCTGGGGGAGTCAATCAGTATATTCCATTAACTGATCTGAACTGGGATCCAAATGACAGCACAGAATATCGTATGTTACAGAGATATCAGGACTGGATAAAATATGGGTTAGAGAATGCAATTCCCAATGCTGTAAATTGGTAAGTACTATACGCTGAAAAGCAAGGACAAAATGAAACCCCTACAGAGTTTTTAGATCTGCTGAGAGCAGCAATGCGCAAATATACCACTTTAGACCCTGCATCCGATGTGGGACAGCAACAACTAGTGTCATCATTTTTGGGACAGTCCTCTGAAGATATTAGAAAGAAACTCCAGAAACTTAAAGAACCGGAAACACAGGATTTCGAAAAATTGATTGGGGAAGCTTGGAGGGTATATAGAAATAGAGAGAATAGCGAGAGAGGAAAATTGGGGAAAACAATAGCTACTGCCACCATTGCTGCATTAGAACAGAGAAGTCAGGGAATTCAAAACTCTCCCCAGGCAAGGGGCAGGGGAGAATCTGTAAGGACTTAAGGGGGATTCAGACCAGTGTTAGGACAAAATCAGCGTGCATATTGTGGAGAGCAAGGACACTGGAAAAAGGAATGCCCCAAACTAAGGAGAACTAAACCTACAATGCTAGCAGAGGTCGAATGATGGGGACCTGGGGAATCCACCCTAGCGGATCTACTGGTTAAAATAAAGCTAGGGAGACAGAATAAAGAGGTCGAATTTTTAATGGATACGGGTGCCTCATATTCTGTCTTGAACCAAGAATTAATACCCGTAGACAGAGATTTTGTGACTGTAGCGGGAGGTACTGGCCAAGAAGAGAAAGCCTTTTTCTTACAGCCACTTAAATATAAATTGGGAAAACAATTTGGGATACATAGATTTTTGTACATCCCAGAATCTCCGAAGTCGCTCCTAGGAGGTGACTTGCTGGAACGATTGGGTGCTGAAATAATTTTTGAGAAAGGAAAAATAGAATTTAAAACTAAAGAAAACCAATTAATTGAAATTTTAAGTTTGGCAATGATACAAATCGAAGAGAAAAATCAAGCACCCCAAGAGATTTTAGATCAAGTATATCCGGGGGTATTGACGTGTGGAAACAAACTACAACTCATGGAGAGTTAGGAAGCAGGTATGTTTATTTCGGCACTGGGTGCAAGGCGGATTGCTCCTCCAAACTTGCACACTCCAGAGAGCAAAAACCCAGGTATTTATCCCACACAGGTATACATATTCATCAGATTTCTGAGAAATAGGCAGAACTGAAATAGTCCCAGGAATTCAGTATCACAGGTTTCTTGCCCTTTACACCTGCGCGCTCCCACCTGGGGTCACAGGCAGGGATCTTTTGGGAGGAAGGCAGCAGTCTTCTTCACAGTAAGCTTTTCACTTTTGGCTGAAACTGCTGAGTTGACCTGGGCCGCTATCTTCAAGGCCGATTGAAACTGCTCTCCCTTGCTTGATAGGGCCTGCATACAATGTGGTTCCTTGTCCTCCTTATCTATGCTGGCAGAGGCAACTCTGTATTACCTAGAGCAAAGATTTCACTCTTTTGTTTCAGTATGGGCCTCAGAAACTCCAGGGAAGGTGAAAAATGTAGCACCAATAGAGATTAAATTAAAATTGGGAGCAAGTCCAGTTCAAGTCAAGCAGTACCCCTTAAAATCAGAAGATCGAAGAGGAATAAAGGAAATAATTGATAAATTCTTACAATTTGCTTTACTTATAGAATGTGAATCAGAATACAACACCCTCATTTTGCCTGTAAAGAAATCTGATGGTAAGAGTTATCGATTAGTGCAAGATTTAAGAGCAATAAACAAAATAGTGGAGGATTTGCATCCAGTTGTTGCCAATCCCTATACATAGTTTACTAAATTAAAAGACAATCAAAACTGGTTTACAGTCCTGGACTTAAAGGATGCCTTTTTCTGTTTAGCTCTGGCAAAAGAGAGTCAAAGGCTTTTTGCCTTCGAATGGGAAAATCCCGATACAGGGAGAAAAACCCAATTAACTTGGACAGTGTTACCCCAAGGATTTAAGAATAGCCCCACTATTTTTGGAAATCAGCTTGCCCGAGACCTCAAAATTTGGAGTCCTCCATCACAAAGTGGAACCCTGTTACAATATGTAGATGATCTTCTCATTGCCACAGAGACAAAAGAGGACTGTATACAATGGACTGTAAGCCTGCTTAACTTCTTGGGATTAAGGGGGTACTGAGTTTCCCAGCAGAAAGCCCAGCTGATTCAGTCACAAGTGACCTATCTCGGATTTAAGATCTCGGGAGGACAGCGTGAGCTTAGAACGGAATGAAAGAAGCTATCTGCAGAACCCCGGAACCTCAAACGGTAAAAGAACTTAGAACCTTTCGTGGTATGACCGGTTGGTGCAGATTGTGGATATATAATTATGGATGTTTGGCAAAACCGTTCTATGATGTATTAAAAGAAAATCCCTCAAAGTTGACATGGTCTAATGAGGCCAGAAGAGCATTTAAACAACTAAAAGATGCACTTATGAAACCACCAGCTTTAGGCCTCCCTTATGTTTCAAAACCTTTCTAGTTGTTCTCTCATGAAAAACAAGGTATAGCCTTGGGAATAGGACAACAACTAGGACCCCATAGGTGGGCAGTTGCTTATTTCTCTAAGCAATTGGGTGAAGTAAGCAAAAGTTGGCCGAGCTGCCTGAGAGCTGTTGCAGCCATCATTCTTAACGTACAGAGAGCCCGCAAGTTTACCATGGGTCAGATGATGACAGTATTAGTGTCTCACATGGTTTCAGCAGTATTGGAACAAAAGGGAGGTCATTGGCTTTCTCCATCTTGATTCCGGAAATACCAAGCCACCCTACTAGAACAGGATGATGTTAATATTGTCACCACTAACATTGTGAACCCAGCATCTTTCCACAGTGGAAATACCTCGGAACATGTGATCCATGATTGCCTGGAGATGATGGAAGCTGTGTATTCCAGTAGGCCTGACTTAAAGAAAGAACCATTAGAAGATGCTGATGGGAGCAGCTATGTAAGACAAGGAATCCGTAAGGCTGGCTATGCTGTAACTAACACTCGTAAGGTAATTGAAGCTAAATCATTGCCAGCGGGGACATCTGCCCAGAAGGTTGAGATAATTGCTCTCATACGAGCCTTGGAGTTGTCAAAAGGGACGAGAATTAATATATGGACGGACTCTAAATACGCGTTTGGAGTAGTCCATGCCCATGGTGCAATTTGGAAGGAAAGAGGACTGCTTACTGCACAAGGGAAACAAATCAAACATGCCAAAGAAATTCTACCATTGTTGGAAGCTAAAAAATTACCAGAAAAGGTTGCTACTATGCACTGTAGGCAGCATCAAAAGGGTAACACTGAACAAGAAATTGGGAACAAATTGGCTGATCATGAAAAGCAGAGCAGACAACAGAAACAGAGGCATTGGCTTTAATTCCAGATGGCAAAATTGCCAGAACAAATGAGCCAGGAAATATACCAAAGAGGACATGATTTTGATAAAAGACTTAGAGGATAAGGTAGATAAACAGTCAGGAATGTATACAACTCCTGATGAACGGATAATAGTTCCTTTCAGTGTAGTATGGAAAATGATTAAAGAAGAACATCACAAAACTCATTAGAGTGCAGTTGCATTGTATAAATATTTGTCTAAGAAAATAATAAGCTGAAATTTGTACACAACGATAAAACAGGTTACACAACAATGTGAGATTTGTTTGAAAAATAATCCGAACACTACAAATACAAAGAGGAGTAATTGGGAAAGGAAATATATACCTGGACAACAGTGGCAAATTGATTTTTCTGAACTCCCAAGAAAAGGGGGGTATCGGTATTTATTTGTACTAACTGACACATTCTCAGGTTGGCCAGAAGCATGCCCATGCAGAACAAACAAAGCCCAAGAGGTTACCTGGGTATTGTTAAATGAAATTATACCTCGGTTTGGGGTACTGGCTGCGATCTCCTCGGACTGAGGTACTCACTTTTGTGCACAAATAGTACAACAAGTTAGTAAAATTTTGGAATTATTTGGCAATAACCCGCATCATATAGGCTACAAGCAAGCAGACAAGTTGAGAAAATGAATCACCTAATAAAACAACAATTGGCTACAATTAGTCAAGAAGCAAATTTACAATGGAATGAAGCACTCCCACTGGCCCTACTTAGAATCAGAGTAAAACCTAGATCAAAAGAAAACTTAAGCCCATTTGAAATTCTGTTTGGTAGACCTTATCAATCTCAATATCGAGGAGAGGATAACCAAGTAGCTCAAATGAGTTTACAAAAATATTTAATAGCATTAGGAGAACAACTAACCAAAATTAATAAAATAGTATTAGGAGCAAGAGTTAGAGGTCTAGATCAGCCAATTCATCCTTTTAAGCCAAGTGACAAGTGATTTGTATTAAAGTCATTAGAGGTGATCCTTTGGAAGAGAAGTGGAATGGACCATACCAGGTGTTACTGACAACCTTTACTGCAATCAAGATTAAGGAACAACCTGCCTGGATTCATTACTCACAAGTGAAGAAAGCTCCAGGAAAAGGATGGAGCTCAAATTTGACAGGACCTACCCCTTTAAGACTTTCTCAATACTAATTGTAGGGATTGATTCACGGACTCTGGCGCGGGTAAAACCAAAGACCTTTATTGTTTACAAGTTTGTGCTTATATAGATTCACTAGCTGTCCATGCGCTCTAGTTTGTTCATGGATTGGTTAACCCCTGCTGTCCACGTGCCGTGGCTAAGCTTTTAATTGGTGCTGTTAATCAAGACACACGTCTTCTAGTTTCGGTCTCACAGCTGTGCTTCAAAACATTTTTATCTTCAGCTCACTTTCTGCGCTTGCTTCATTACTTACTTTCTCAGACTATTTCCTTCAAGGCTATGTTGTTCAAGGTCGCTCGCAACACTCCCTATGAATCCCACAACTAATGTGGGGAATCATGATGAAAATAACAGGAATCGGTGGTTGGGAATGGCCCTGGTCCAATGTTTATTTTTGGCATACAGGAATTATGGGAAAGAATCTGTCAGGAATGAAACTGGCAACTGTTATAGTACTCAGCAACAGGACACTTCAACCGAATGAACGGGAGTGGAAGAATTCAGTTCGTAGTTGGACTGTTGATAAGGGAAAAAGGGTTCAAATAGGCTGTAGAACCTTTAATGCAACCGGTACATGAGATCATCTTCCTCTAACTCAAATTGTTGTAAGAGAAATTTCTGACTGGGGAACAGGAACTAAACTGGGCCAAGAGCAATGTGAAGCTGATATTTGTTGGTAGAACTTTACTGTAACCCAGTCAGTATCTGTTGCCTGTTTAGGAGGGACTGGAAGAGGGGACAAAGCTCTATCATTCAAATTTGGATTAAATATGTTACAGGTTAAGACTACTCCTCCCATCTATATTACACGTTACTAACTCAAGTAATTCAAAATTTGAACGATTGGAACCGCATGTGTACAAGGTAGGCCCTTATGTAACCAAATACATCAGTCAACAACAGGTAATGTTTAATCCAATGTTGTCTCTCAAACGAGTTGAATTAATAATGCAAACCAATATTTCTACCATTCAGCCAGCTTGCTCACCATTCTTAAGAATCTCATATGTGGGATGGGCAACATGGCTACATAAACGAACCTTTCCTTCCCAAAGGAGACCTAAAAGAGATGTGATTGGTATACTGGGAACCAAATTGGGCGTTTTAAATGGCATAGACTCTGAAATAATAATGAATAAATTAGTCATGATAACTTCTGACTTAAACAAATTACAATGTCCTTTACGGTCCTCCCTTTTAGCTTTAGGAGATAACCAGTGGCTTATGTCAGACATGTTACCACAATGGGAAGGAATTAATGAGAAAGATCACCAATTAATTACAGATGCACTTGACACAGTCCATACCAATGTTTCTTTAGCATTTAGTTGTATCCAAGCTCAATTATGGATGCAGTCAATGACAGCTGCAATCATCAGGGAAGGCGATGAAGGTATCCTACCCAGAGAAATCTGGAAAGTAATCTGGAATAATGCAACTGAATTTGAGAAGGAATTTCAATCCTGGTGGCATTTAGTTAATTTTACTTTTGATCCTACTACCTATACACCCACAGCTTTCGTGTTAACAATATATAAGGCTTTGGTATTTAAAATATATCAAATCATTGCATTAGGATTAAATCTCTATGGAACTGTGCTTTATCCCCTAGAACATAGGGTACGGGCTAGGAAAAATGGAGATAAATGGCAAACTGTGGACGTTGAAGGTTGTGTGGTGAGAGAAAGACAAGGATTTATCTGTGAAAGCAATACCATCAAAACTCAGGATATTTGTCTTGACACTGAGCAAAATATTTGCCACTTTGAAATACATCCAAATGAAACTCCGAAAACTGTAATTATCTATATAGGTAGAGGATGTGTTTGTATGAGAACTCTATGTGATTCTGTATGGATAGATGGTCTTGTTGTAGATATAGGTAACCATTCTAATGTTTGTATTTGAAATTTTTCGAAGCTTGAAGAATGTGACTTTAATTATACAGCCCCTGTTACTTCTTATCAATTGTTACAGTCTAAATACATGCTGGTTCAAAATTTACAACCTACCCCCATTGGAATGAACCTTACCCTAGTCAGAAAACTACTGCGTCATGAAAATCTAAGAAAACTGATAAAACTGACTTAAGAAAGTGGACGAAAAGCTCTAATTACTGTCCACCATGATGCAGAGAAAATACACCAAATAATGCAGCGAGTAAAAGCAGAAGGAGAACACCATTGGTGGGATGTGTTTGTAGGCTACTCTCCAACAGCTGCCAAAGTTTTGAATATTCTAATTCATCCAATATTAGTACTGTTAGCAGTCGCTGCAATATTGACTGTGGTAAATTTTATATTCTGGTGCAAATTAAAAAGGCTAACCGAAAGAATTTGG
>NW_009613359.1:0-20596 GCF_000690535.1 Cariama cristata
AGAGAAAAAGCTTCTATATAAAAGTTTTTATATATATAGAAAAAGTTCTTATCCAGCACACAAAGGAAGACTTTAAAAAACAGATGAGAGAAAATTTCTAAACATTCAGTGGCTAATGTTCAATTTGTGACCTAACGATTTAAAATTGGGGGTCACACTGATAGCCAATTTAGGCATTTATGCTTTGGTATGGGTGTAATTCTTTGTTCCAGCACTTTGGGTTGCTAATTTCTCCTTTCTTTTACTAAGAACTGTGCTGCTGAATGTGTTGTAGTCAGGAAGATTGCTGTGTACCACTTGTAGTATACATCACAGTTTCTAAGAAAAATACAATTTGAAAGTGTTTTATTGGTTGTTTAATGCAACTAACTTCTGATTGTTGGCTTTGGCCTTTAAAACAGATTCTTAGGAGTGACATAAATGTTATTTAAACATGAAAATTGAAACAGTCATTTTGTGTTGCCACCGCAGTCGAGACAGCACAAATTCATTTTTATTTTTAAAATATCTTCTAACATTTCAGCATTGGTTGCCTGAAATCTAAGGCAGAAAATGCAGGTTAATTGAGCTTTTTTAACCTGTCCAAGATCTGTGGCCAGGCCTGTGACAATCCATGGCAGAGCAGTGGACTGATGGAAGAATCTTCCATCTCTGCCACCAGCAAAACTCTGTCTGGATTTCTTGTTTAATATAATTTTCTGCCTGCCTGCCTCAGTCATCCCTTAGGCAGGTATTGAAAATATAATAGGTATTTAATTCTGTACCTATTGGTGAAGTTCCTTTAGAATTGCATAGATTGAGACAGTGCCCTGCATAGGCCTTTTGTAAGAAGCTTGTTTTTTTTCCAGAAGGGAAAGTTACATCAATTCCTTTCTAACTCTGTTGAGGTACATCCTGCAAAGTTGAGATCCATAGTTACTGAGTTCACCGCTGTTAGCAGTTCCCTCAGTAGCAGGGAGAAACATAATCATACAGATGGTCATAATTTTCACTCGGAGCCTGTTTTATGGAAGACATGTTTTAGATAAGTTGAGGGGGATGGGAGAAGTTTTTCTTTCTGAAATGCCAAGCTATATTTTTATAAGTCTTAGCAAACTTTTAAAGGATGAGTAGGGATGTAGGTTGGCAAGTAATTCATCACTGTACATCTCTCCCCTCTCATCTCTGTCTTATTTTGAAGTGAATGGTTGAACCAGAAAACAGAAATTCCTCAAGTATCTTCAGCTTCATGAAGTAGAAAAGAATTTACAAAAACAACGTATTGTGGAAATTAAGGGTTCTTTTTTCTTCAGTTGTTTTGTGCAAAAAGAATCTTCCCCGGCTTTATAGCTACTGTTGCCAAATGACAAAAAGTCTTTAGGCGGCAGGAATCCCTACAACAAGGATTCTCATGATTTGCTAGGGAGCTCTATGAGGTCATCGGGACTTAGCTTTTTTGAACACAGAAGTATTATTCTTACCTTTATGTCTAACTTTGTGTTTCTGTAAAAGGCTATATGATCACAGAATCGATTTGGTTGGAAGAGACCTCTGGGATCATCGAGTCCAACCTTTGCCCTAACACCCCCATGTCAGCTAGACCATGGCACTAAGTGCCACCTCCAGGCTTTTCTTAAACACCTCCAGGGATGAGGACTCCACCACCTCCCTGGGCAGCCCATCCCAATGATAAGGCAGAGCTCCTCAGCATGAAACTATTTCTTAATCTAATTGCAATATCTTCCTGAGCTATTAATTTTCTGCTGGGGAAGGACCACGTGTAGAAAGATGAAGTGGATATATATTAAGGAATCTTAAATGAAATTAATCTGATTGCTATCAACATTTGTTTAATTACTTTAAATGCTACTGTAGTATTGCACTGGCCCATAGCTTGTTGCTTTCAAATAGCTGAAAGAGCATGTGAAAGAGAAGAGGATTAGTCTGGTTTCTGAAATTTGTGCTAGTCCACTAGTGATTCCTTGGTGAAATCTGCTGGGATTTTATTCTTACCACAGTATTTTAATGTTCAGAAGTGCTGGTTACATGCATCCTTTGGAACACTGGAAGTTACTTAACTGAAATGAATAAGTGAACTTATTCTTTGATACTGTTTTAGTGACTGGATATTCACAAATCGAACTCTTAAGCTTCTTGAGGAATTGGAGCTAAGTTCCGTGAGCTTCTGCCAGCTGATATGCAAATGTTACCCTATGATTTCCATCAGATTTGTTCACTGGGTTCTCTCTCTTTCCCAAAATTCTGTGTGGAGAGGCTTCCTGTTATCAGTGTTTGGTGTCTTACATTTAAGATTTAGTTTGGGGAACCTGTAATTTTTATTTTTACCGACTGACAAGGTTTCCCTCTTCTCTTCTTCACGTGATCTCAGAGCGACATGCTCCCTGTAATAATAACTTGCTGGCATATGCTGCCTTTTGAGGTCAGACAATTTGTGTTTTAGTGAAGAGATAAGGTACAGACTGAGCATGGAAAAGCTTGACTTCAAGGAGAAAAGGCTAGATTTCTCTTTTCTAAAAAAAATCACAGTCGTTACACTGAACACATTCTATAAAGTTTCTATGTAGGCTTTTATTCAGGCTAGAATCTTGCACCTGAACTGTGATAAAATCTTCTGTCATAACTATGCAATTGAGTACAACCTTCTTGCAAAAAGAATGATAAATGGAACTGCAGATTTTGGAACCTTACTTCTGTATGAGATGCCTATTGAAACTTGTGTGTAATTTAAATTGAACTGGGATGGTTTTTCAAAAAAATTGTCTGGTATTTTGTCTCATCTTTTGATATTCTGTAAGTATAGCAGTGAGACAGTGGAAGTCAGTTATTTGCAATTCACCATTTCAAAAAGGTTTTACAATTTTTAAAGGAAACTTGAATACTAATGGAATTTCAGGCAAAACACTTGTGAATTAGAAGGAGGGAAAATGAAAAAGGGTTCTGTGATGATATGCCTGTTCTTAAATGTATTTAGGATTGTAAACCCAAGGGATTTCCAGAGGTCCTTCTGACTGTTTGTTGACAGGGCAATATCAGTAAAGATACTTAGCTAAGGGACTTTCTGAGAATGTGGGATGGGGAGTGTCCAATTTTTCAGAAGTAATATTTAGGCTGAAAAGAATCATCCATATAATTCATCTGCATTACTAGGCTCTGAATTTGTTTCAACATGTGAAAAACATTTGGCTAAGCTCTTTGTGTTAGTGAAAAATGCAAATACAATACTTTACAGAAGTGAGAGAAAATAGAAATGACCATGTTATATTGTAGAAATCAATCAAATCAATCGATCAAATCTGGCCTCCACATCTTTAAAGAAGTGTGGAAATGAATCTGTTCAGGTACGTAAAGACTCTACACTAGCCTGAGGAGATACATGGTAAAGATATGTAGAATAATGACTGTTTTCAAATAAATAAGCTGCTTCTGCTTAACCTTTCTCATGGTAAGTGAACAAACAGATTTGACGTGAAATACTGTTCTGTATAAGATGTAATTTCTCTATTCAGCTAATTAAGATACCACTGAAGCTAGAAGCGTAGGAAGGATTCACCAGCCTAGACGTTTTTGTGGATGTTGGGAACTTCTAGTCACTATGTAGTGTGTTGTTTTCATCATAAGGGCATGAATCCTCTACCTGAGTTACAAATGAGTTGCATGAGGTTAAGGAAGAAATTTTCCCTGGGAGAAGCTACCCCATAGTTGCCCATTAAAATGATTGTTCCTTGCACCTTTCCATCAACTTTCCTGCACTGAGTCTTCCAAGAACTGTATTATTAGGTGAGAAGGTTGCCTTTTTATTTCTTCTTCCTCAAACACAGACATCTCAGAATCCCTTACAGTACAAAGGAAAAGGTGAAATGATGTAAAATCATCTGCTAGCTCCAGGTTTACTACAGAAGGAAGGATTGCTGAGACTTTCCAGTGGAAAGTCTAGAAGCAAGTTTTGGGTCTTGCCTTGGTGTCCTGGTCTTGGCTGGGATAGAGTTAATTTTCTTTTTAGTAGCAGGTACAGTGCTGTGTTTTGGATTTAGCATGAGAATAATGTTGCTAACACACTGATGTTTTAGTGGTCGCTCAGTAGTTCTTACCCTAAGTCAAGGACTTTTCAGTTTCGCGTGCTCTGCCAGCGAGGAGGGGCACAAGGAGCTGGGAGGGAGCACAGCCAGGACAGCTGACCCCAACCACCCAGAGGGATATTCCATACCTTAGAACGGCATGGCCAGTAGAGAAACTGGAGGGAGCTGGCTGGGAGGGGCCGATCGCTGCTCAGGAACAAGCCGGGCATCGGTCAGCAGGTGGTGAGCAATTGTACTGTGTGTCACTTGTCTGTCCTGGGTTTTATTTCTCTGTCTCTTTTTGTTGCTGACACCATTTTCATTACAATTTTTTTATTATTATTGTTGTTGTATTTTATTTCAATTATTAAGCTGTTCTTATCTCAACCCATGAGTTTTACCTTTTTTCTTCCCCATCCCAGCAGGACGGGGGGCAGGGAGAGAGTGGCTGTGTGGGACTTGTTGCCAGCTGGGGTTAAACCATGACACTCTGTCCGTTGAAGCAATTGGAAGGTATATGTATAACTGTCAAAAGGCAGGTTTACCTTGATATAGTATATGCTGTCAGTGAGATGATCTGGAGTATGCCCTTTGGCTGGCTCCCAGTGATCTGGAAGGAATCAAACATTTGTCATATCTTACAAATTGTTGAGCACAAAGAAAGATAGCATATCAACAACACCTTTTTCCAGCCCCTCAGAAGGGAAAAAAACAGAAACAAAAAAACTCACAGAGCGAAACTCTAATAAGGGGTTTTCAGCTTCAGGGGGGAAAATGAAGGAGAATTAGGAGGGGAAAGGAGCTGTTAAAGTTATTGTGGTAAATATAATCTGTGAGCCAAAACCACCTACCTTTTGAGTGACGTTCTGAGGTCTGAAAGGAGCTTTTTGATCTCGAAGCCCCAAGAAAAACTAGGTGGAGAAGGAAGAATTAATGAGTAAGGTTAGGTAAGAGGCTTGCTGTGTCCTTAGCAATCTGAAGGTGCAGAGCTCTGCACAGATCTAATAGTGACTTACCAGACTTTCCTACAGCTGTAATTTATTGCTTAATTAGAAAAATTGTCTTTAGGCTCTACATCAATAGAACGACTGTTAGGGAAAGGCATTTCTCAAAGCTACTGAGCCCATTATATGGAACCTGCTCAAGAAAATCCATTTCTGCCCTGCGTAGTGTTAGTTCTGTTTAACACAGCCATGCACAGCCTCAATTTATAATTCTGTCTGAAGACCCTGCATAGAAGGCACACTCTTTATTTTGCCTTCTATTCTTCCTGCCCCCATATATTGTTTTACAATAAGTGATTCAGTGTTTCATTGCCAGGACTATAGGGTGTCTGGTAATAGTAATTTCCTTTTCTTATGTTTGATGCGAACTTAAAAATCATTTCTGAATTCCTACACTCTACCAAACGCAGAAGAACACGTAGTGATTGACATACATATGTTCGCTTTCATGAAGAAAGCCAGTATGTTAATAGGATGCTTTATAATATGTGTTTAATAACATCACAATCACTATAATTGAAATTATATGCTGTGTCTGTAAGAGACATGGGCAGCCTTCCTGAACCCCATGAGCTATGTGCCAGAATTTTCATGTGGCTGGCAGCAGCAGTGTACGTATGTCAGAGGTTTGGGAGTTGCTCTCAGGCAGAGGCTGTTAATGGCTCTCTACAACTCTTACTGTGAGTGCGAGGCATAAAACTGGATCTTAGCACTCTCTGATGATGCCAATCTTATGAGCCACATTGGCTTGATTTTACTTGCTCCTGAGATTTTAGGTTATTTTGCTGCTCCTGTATAGTTCTGGGGTGACCTGGGAGCCATCCTTGAAATATCAGAGAACTGCTTAAGACCTGCAGTTGACCACCTGTGGCCTTCTGAATTCCAACTGCATTCATCTGCTGTTAGTAAATACCACTTTGAGAGCCACAAGAATGAAAGTAGGCAGGAAAATCGCCTGCCATATGGAAGACACTAGCAAGTTCCCTTCAGGCTACCTAGGAAAACACAGAAATCGGTATCTGTACCGGGCATGGCAGTAATATAGTAAGTGTGATTCCTAATTGGATCGCTTAATCAAACCTTCAAAGATCTTTTTTAATGAGATACACTTTTAAAAAATGTTGCCAGTTGATAGCATGTACTGTCTTACGTAAATGGGTCAAAAGACTGAACAAAAGTTTCCATGGAGACTTTATATGACTCCAAGGTGCTTTCCAAATTTATTGAAGTCTTGTGTTGCAAGGAAAAGAGGTTAAAGGTGACAAAATCTAGTACTGTATATAGATCTGCAGTCAATTCTGGCCAACTTGTCCTAGGGACACCTGTCATCATTGACAACATGATCAGTGAAGTTAACACTGCAAAAGCTACTGATTTTTATAGATTTCTTTGTCTCTCTTCAGAAAAGTTAGACAAGACAGATCCAGGTTCAGGCCTGAGCTAATCATACACATACAGAACAAGAGAAAAAAGCTTCCTTCTGGAAAATACAAAATAGATAATTTCAGAATTTTGAAAGCAATCATGATCAAGATTGTTAGTGAGAACTGTTCACATGCTTTTTTCCAGATTATGAATTAAAGAATAGATTTTATTTTTATTTTTTTGTGCTTATTAAATGCACCCATGTAATGCAAAGAGAAAGATGATATTTCTTACTAATTTTTTAGTAAATAAAATGACAAAGAAGGAAGTGTGCATATACAGTACATTGGCACTGACTTGTGTTGTGGCTCATGCAATATGATGGGTTTAGTTAGAGCTTGGGCACTCAGTGAAACAGGCTTCTGTCAGACCCTTGACTGTGAATCATTACTGAAGAACAAATAATGCATAGTGCCAGGAGCAAAATGCAGCGCATTGTTCAGGCAGCACTTAACTAGGAGGAGTAGTTAAAAGACCTATTGGAGTTGAAAATCTCCAGAAAGGTGGTAAACAACTGGGTAGGGATTTAACAGTGATTCACTCTATATCTGCAAGTAGTAGATGCCAGCAAAAAGAGTAGATGGTAGAAACGCGTGAGCAGAGGCTTTAAGCAACATTGGAAAAAATGGAGAGCTGGTGGGCTACTGTTGAACAAAAATATCCATTCCACAGAGCAGAAGTAACATAGCCAGGGCATAAATGAGCAAAACCATACCTTCATAAGAGCTGAAGTTTTAACTACCTGCCATAGTAGAGGCGAAAAAAGTAAAGAGATTTGGAACAGAAGGAGATACAGGGATTTGCACTTGGAATTGAGAATTTGTTTGTGGGGAATTATTTCTAATCTGGCTTTTTCCACCAGCAACTGAAGATCACCAAGGGTGAAAATATACATTGAACAAGGTATGCTGGTCTAAATGGAGACGGAGAAGCTAACAATGATCACTAAAGTGTCTGGAGCTCTGAGGTACTGTGACTGTGAGCATCAGACTAAGTTATACTGTCTGGCATCACGTTCTCACAAGCATACGGTCAAAATTTGGTGCTTGTGGCTTATGTAACATGGCCACTAGCAAAAATAAATGTCATTGTACCAAGAATGAGAAGGATTTAGTGGGATTCCAAGACTTTTAAAAGATTAATGTCCTTTTGAAAAGTTTGTGTTAAATGAAATGGATCATAAACGGCTTTGTTGGTGTTGTGTAAGAGGTCCGTGAGGACTCAGAGAAAGGCTAGCTGTGAATTCATGGTCTGAACACCATGCGTGGCAGTCTGGTTGTGAAGGAAAAAATTAAAACTGTATTGGATTTGAAGAACGTGAACTTTGTGATCTGCTGCAAAAAGAGCTGTGGAGGGTTCGTAGATAGTAATGATGACAATAGTGCAAAGCAACAAAGGTTGCATATTTCCAATTATTACTTTGATAAGTTTTTCTGCTATATAGGTGGGATTTTTTCTCTTTTTTAATGGGATGAGACAAACTTTTATACTGTTTTGGGTCAATACATTAGAAAGGATACAAAAGAATAGGAATGTATTTGAGAACAGAAAAGTCTATGACAGTGGAGGCAGAGCTATTTTATACTTGCATTGAATGAACCATGTGATTGAAGACACAGCTGAGACTTTTCATATATATCAGACGTATAGGCCAGGTCAAGTGAAAGAATTAGTTGTTGATAGCTTATGAAGAGTTGGCTCCCTAGAGAAAAGTTAGACACAGGTTTGTTTGTATTGCCGGGAGCAGGGGGAATCATGTATTCTGTATATTTATTCTCATTTCTTTGACAGTTTCAAAAGATCTTTCAATAGCTCTCACAGCAAATGTAGATAAACTAGTGATTGGATATATCAAATCTTGGTTTTGCTGGATAATACTGTACTTCACCTAATTATACATGAGAATTGACCATATTTATGTGGGCAAGAGTGAAAGGCTTTGGAATAAGATACAGGTTTAAAAATTTGAGTGCTGTTATTCATTATTTTCATTCTTAAAAGACTATTGAAAAATGGTATTAAAAAGTAGCTGTATGCTAACAGGCTGGTGAATTATACTTGGATTTGTATTAAATACTGTAAGTTAGGAGAATAATGCAAATGAATCATAGATTGTCATCTTCTGTAACCATAAAGGTTGTGCTCTTGGTAGCAGAGGACAGTTGCTGTATATGTCAAGGACTAAGGCAACAGAGAACAGTCAGAATTCAACACGAATTTGTGATCTAGCAGCTCTCTACACAAGACTGTGTTTAGAGTGGTCTCAGTGACTGGAGATTTCAATGCTTTCACAAAAAATAGTTGACTATTTTGCAGACTAGCAGGAGATTACCATAAAAAGCTGAGGCATCAGAGCTGCAGGATGTAACCCATCCAGAAGAAAGAAATGAGTTGTTGCTACCTGACAGCAGCAATGTTGACGTATTTTAGAAGACTTGGAAATCTACCCACACTTTCAAAGAGTCACATGGAGTATTTGAATGTTACTAGTTTGTTTAGTTAGTAAATTAATTGTAAGAATCCTAACTGCCAAGAACCCTAGGTTCCTGGTGCTCATTTCAAACATTTTCCCTGATATTTTGTGAGACTCGAATTTATCATAGCCTCAATAAGTTTGTGAGTCATTTTTGATATTCAGAATTGTGAGTTGACCTTTCTTTTGGATTTCTCTAGTTACAGATATTTCCATTTCTAATACTTAATAGTTGGGAAATATTATTGTGTTCATTATAATTCACTTAGCAGTGAAATCTTAATTGAATGCTGATAGTTTGTTTAGATAATAGCTCTAGATTAATTTTCAGATTTCTCTGGTTGGAGGAAGTTTTGTGTTAGATTGGTACACAAATTATTATAATGGTCTTATAACTGTTATAGATTCTATTGGTACTCCACCAAGCTCATAATATGCTGATATATAAGATAGGAATGTGGTTCATTGTTCCTGAGTGATTTGGGGAGTAAATGCTTCCATGGTTAGTGAATTCTTTGATTTTTGGTCTCAGCATTGAGAGGAAATGTATATGAATGCCCCTATCTCTAAATCAGTGTCAATAGTGGGATTTAACAAAATTATTCCAGTCTTTGACTCATAACATTTGCAGTTCCATGGTTTTAGTGAAACATTGTAATTTTAAAGATTATTATATCCTTCAAGTGTTGCTTTAGATGCAATATTCATGTATCAGTGTAGCTTGAATGTAAAAGTACTTGGTGATCTTTCCTAGAGCTCAGGCACACAAAACATCATGCATTAAAATGTGATATTATGAATAACAACTAGAATTATCTCACATTAGAAAAATCTGCCAGTATTTGTCATCCTATATATCAATGGTTAATTACCAAGTTGTACTAAATTTTTGTCCCATCTCCCACATGTTTTAAGCATTGCATGCTCAGAGCATGCTAACTTTTTTCAAGTATTAAAGCTTGAAGTTTTTTTGGAAAATAGACATATACAGATCAGACACCCTTTGTTCCCATGACCTTGAACGATCTGCAAAAATGACTAGAGATCTAAGTTCAGAAATCCTAACAAAATCATTGCCCCTGACCCATTCAGCTCATATTCTACATCTGGATAGAGAAGAGGGATAGAAACAAATTATTTGAATCACAGACTTTGTCTGTTATTCCACATTTTAGCTGTCTGTAGCTACTGAGAGGAGTGAATGTCAGAGCAGTGCCTGTGAAGACATTTATTTATAAGAAATGAACCTACAAAATCTCAGCCTTCCTGGTATTTGCAAGCTTCTGAGTCTAGATCTGGCTTTCTGTTACTCCCATCACAGCTAATCTCTGAAACAGGCCAGAGCCATGTGGGTGTAACATGCCTGACCCAACAAAAAGTCACATTCCGTTTGTGGTTTTGATCTGTATCTAATTATAATCACGTTTTTCGATGTGGGGCTGATTAGGGATGAGGTGCAATTTCATTGCAGGTTTTTTCCATTAACACTAGGATTGTGTATATTTTAACGTCATAAATAAGGAACTTATTCTACCCAAAAACTAATATCAACAACACTCAAAATCATAATAGTCATGTGCAGCTTCTGAGTAGTGTTTACAGGAACACAAAATTGCATGTCTCTTGTGATGGTGAATCCTCTTTTCCTCGTTCAGGCTGTACATGATGGTTAGCCATTATTGCTAAGTAAGGTTGGTTAGTCTAAGATGGAAAAGGCCTAAATTTTATTCTTGGAGAAGCTTTAAGTTCTGGGAGAGATCCTTAATAAATAAAATTCTGGGTAACATTATATTTTGTTGAGATCCCAGTTATATCCATGTGAAAAAGCTGAGATTTTTTCCCCAGACTGGCTCTTGAAGATACTCGTTTTATCTTTGTCAGTTCTTTTCTTGTGTCTTCTTACTATTACTTTATTTCCGTGCAGAGGAAGCTAGTAAAAAAAAATATAAATGTGTCAGGTGTCTTTAAACTTACCTCTGTGTTGCACTGTGCTTTGCACTCCGGTTCTTGTAGACTTAGTCAGGCTTGGAGAATACTCAGCAAATGGAGTAGCAGGCCCCGGAAGCATCATAGGTTCAGTGGATGCCACTAGGCCTTTGGAAAGGAGAACATGTCCTTCAGTAACGTTCTTAAGTCCTTCTTCAGGAAAAGCTGCTTTTCCTAACCTTTTATACAAAGTGGGCTGGAGTATGTGAAAGAATGAAATGGAAGCAAAGCAGTATTTAGGTGAGAGTCCTAACATCATTTGCAAAACACAGAACAGTGTTGAGCAGAAGGCAGGATGTAGAGATGACTCTAATCTAAGCAGAGATCAACAGGAGAAGGAGGATAAATCAGTGCAGAAATAATCAATAAAATAAGTATTAGATTTCCAAGATATCAACTAGTTCTGTTTCTCATTGTTACATATGTAAAATTTAGGTTGGTAATTGGATCATTTTGTTTATTTTGACTTTCTGATACTTTATTCCAAAGTTGCTAATGTAATAGAGATGGATTTGTGAGCATCTACCCAATTCCCTACAGTTTTGGCAAATGACAGTGCTACAACTTGCCCATGACATGAGCTTATGTACTTTGGGCTGAGTGAGTAGGTGATTCTGTCCCAGGAAACTCAGTAGACAGAGAATTGAATGTCCAGTTAAATACGAAGTTATCCAAGTTAACTGTAATCATTGGGTTTTGTTAGACCTGGTTGCTATTTTCATTGCAAACCATTTATTTGATTTTTTTTTTTAATACCTATTCAGTTTATCAATTTATTCACAGCTACTGCATTTTGTTATGACTTTGTTCCATAGTTCTAAGCCCTCTATAAACATATTGTAGTTAAGGTGCTTTCACTGTCTTTTCTTATCGCTTCTTACCTCAGTCAAAATTCTGTTCTTTTTTCTATTGATCCAAGAAGCGCAACACTAGTTACAAAAAGGACAAATCCCATTGGGGCTGTCAGGTATTATTTTCTACACAGAAACAATAAGAGGGTGTTTTTGAGGGTTAGAGAAAGATAAGGAGAGCAGAAATCAGGATATTTTGTTGTATGTATATGTGGGGCTTTTATGTATGTGAGCTTTTTGTTTAGTGCTACCCAAATTATATGTGCTAATAAAATTATGGTGCTTGTATAAGATGTTTTTGTATTAATTATGTATGATGTGGATATGTTAAGGTGTAAAGCTATTTTAGTCTAGTGTTAATTTTCTCTGACGTAGTAGAGCGCTGACTGGTGGACTTGGAACATGATAGAGCTGTCGTTCAGCCTTACATATTCTTATTCCACATAAAGAAAAGATTCATACCTTTACATCAGAAGTCATTTTTATTTCGAGGTATGGGTCTCTGACCTCTCTCTCTCTTCCCTGTTGTAACGCCACTTATTGCCCTCGGTGGACTTCACAGTACATGTAAATGATGATACCCTTGGACAGTACCCCTGAAATAGTTTTTAGATCTGGAAAAAAGGCAGCAAGTCTGCCCTTTAGAAATGGCAGGTTACACTAGCCAATACTGCTTGTGTTGCTCATTGGAATGCAAAAAGAAGAAAAGAAGTAGCTGGAGCGGAGGTTTGAGAGTAGCTTTGCCTGGCATTTTCAGTGATAGCAAGCTGCAGTGATCTCCTACAACAGCAGCTATATTTCTGTCTGTTTCCCACACTTTGAGGAATATTAAGGCAGCCAGGCTTTTGATGCTCAGATCACAAACAGGGACTTGATAGTTTTTTGAACACAGGAAACTTGACCTAGGCGGTTAGCTAATTGGAGGGTGATGTAGGTTAGAGCATTATTTCTGAAAAAGAGAAGGAATTTGTCTGTGTGACACATGCCATGTCAGTCTTTCTGTGGAGAGAAAAGCAGATAATGCTTGGGGAAAATAATGCAGCTTACCTAGAAGAGAAGGAAAAGTAGGGATCCTGAGGCTAATAGTGGTGGACAAAGAAGGATGAGAGCGTTTTGTAGCAGCTTTATGTGCTAATGAGGGAGTTGTTAAAATATTGCAACTGTACATGTTCTCCAAGCGAATGAATGTGTTCTACAAGAAAATTACTGGAAAGATTAACCAACTTCATAAAAAAGGAGACATGACTGTTAAATTCAGCATTTAAATTCAAGTATAACTTGTTTTCCTATGAGTTCATGCAAAGTAGCCTTTTTCCCTGAGATTTTTGTTCCTTGCTGTATACAGACTTCTTTGATCGTACTGGTCTTCTGAATGAATAAGATTATTCTCTACGTAATCAGTAGCTGTTCCACATACAGGCTTTGCCATTAAACTTCTGTCTCTTCAAATCCTGACTTAGCTGAATAAACATAGTATCCTCATCAAATGATCTCAGCCATGTTGTAGCTGGCAGTGCAAGGTATTCCTGTGCGTGTACCCTCTACGTGTCCTTTAAAAAAAACCTGAGCACTTACGTGACAAAATAGAAAATTAATTCTAAGTACTATAGATAAATCTACAATATTAAAAGCTGGCAGACAGGAAGACATTATTTGACAATCAGTATTTTTTAAGTGCTTCTAGATCTTAGTCCTGCTGCAAGTCTAGTAGTAGACTGGAGATGAACAGCTAGAGATGAATACAGCTAAAAATGCTTATGTAAACCTCTGTTTGCAGATCAAAAGTATTATAAAAGAATACATGTGCAGGTGGCCTCAGAGAGATGGAAAGTTTTAAACTTCTAAGTGGGAAGGACTGAAGAAGTAAAAACTATTTTTACAGAAGCAAAATTTATTTTGAAACTTTGGAAAAGTGTAGATAGACTTTTGCGCTTGCTTAGTGTGTTTTGCCTGGGACCATTTCTCTTTGTGTTTCTCTGTGCCATGAAGTCTGTGGACGTTTAAGTGGGTTAAGGACCTATCGAATGAGATGCTACTGTGTATTACAGTGATAGTCTGAAAACATTTTATAGATAAATTATGTTGTTAAGTGTACAGTCCCAAAATTCACAACCATATTAAGGGAACAGAGTAACTCCAGTGACCACTGAGATCTGTTATCCATTTGTTTATATTTAGATGATTCATTATATAGTCTGTAATTTGCCAAGTCTTTATCTAACAGCAAAGTATAGCTAGATTTAGGTGGTGAAAAGCAGCAGCTATCTATTTAAAGCAAGCAAACAAACAAAAAAAAAAACCCCACAACACAAACAAACGAGTGGGACAAAATATCAGAAGGCAACTCTTCAGAACAAAATCAGTCCTGGAAGCTATATTTGATATCCAGTGGAAACAGCATGACAAGGCTCCTACTTGGGTTTTGTGCTGCCATGACCAATAAAATGTAGTCAATAAAGGAGGTAGTGAAAGGTTTGCGCTTTTTCTGGCTTCTGAGTCATGTCCAAAATTGGTTTGTGCATGTTATCTCTCCTCTCGTTTTCATAAGGAACTGTGGGCTGTTCTTGAAAAAACTGGAGGAAGTGGCCAGTGTGTTATGCCATGTATGCGGCGAGATGGCAAGGGTTTTTGAGAAGCCAGGCTGCGTATGAGGAGCTTGGAGAGGTTACATGTCTGCTATCACGCTCCAATCTCCACACTACAGGAGAGTTGTATAAGAGGGAAAAATGAAGGCAAAGGAAAGGAACTGCTTTCCCTGCCACTTTTATCTGTCTTGCCCCTCCTTTCTGCCTTTTCTGGATGATTTTGAAGGATCCAGAGAGGAACAGATTGTGCAAGTCTAGGGGATAGTCTATTTCTGTGTTTGCAGTTCCCAAAACTTGCTGTATTACCAAGATGTTTTGATCGGGGCTTTCTAAATGGTGTTTACTGTAGCTGGTGATTCATTCACAGCTGTTTCGGTAACTGTTACTGTATCATTTATACATTTCATACAAAATAGACAAATTAAGTTTGGCAGAGACTCATGCAATAGGAGCTCAAGATTCATAACTGATGCAGGAGCCCTGTCTCTTTGCTGAGGCTCTTTGGTGAATCTCTTTGGTCAGATAGGGGAGGCCTTTTGACTTTAAGGAATGTTTTTAGTTTTAATTTCTGATATTGTGGATCTGCTGTGTCTCCTACAAATGGAGCAATGGAGGGAGGAGTCTCCTGTCCTTTTCCTGCTTGAGTGTGAAAGGAGGAATGGTTTGATGTTGATCTATGCACCATTGTCCTACCCAGGCTCCCTTAGGGTGTAGTGCACCCTCAGAACCTCTTTCTTGGTTTGGGATCGTGGGAAAAGGCCAGCATATAAACATTGAGAGAAGTTTAAGGGTGCCTGCAGTCAGGCCAGTGGGATTTTTACCACTCTCTTTTGACACTGATAAATAGCACAACTCATTGTGATTTTATACTGCAAGTTTGGAAGAACTCACAGATTGACACGCAGATGTTTACTGAGGATTTCAGAATAATAATGTGGAATTTGTTACTATCGGAATTGCTGGGGCTTGTGCAGAAGGCTCTTTCTGGCTCCGTTTTTTGCATGCTAGTAAGTATATTTTTAATCCGGTTTACAGACCAGTGCGTGTCCGAATTTGCTAATCTGATGTCTGCTAGTCCGTGTTTGGGGTTTGGGATTCCCCACTCTGTTCTGGGTTACCCATTCCACAGGGAGAGATGAGTCACACTCTTCTTGTGAGTCTGTTCAGGCTCTTTTGGAAGTGGAACTAAATCACAGAGGAGGTTCTGCAGAGTCGTATGATAAGAGGGGTGCATGCTAGCTGTCTCTAATTCAGTTGCTTGGGGAAAAAGCTGCAGCACTTAATGGTTGAGAATTGAAGGGGCTGAAAGAAAAGGAAGCCTTGACAAATGTGATTTTTAAATGCAAATTATTAGTTTTTACCCTAATGGTAAGAATTACTGGATTTTAGTTATTAACCCACAATACTTTTAACTAATATAGCACCATATTATGCCCAATCATTGCTAATATGCTCTAACATTAGTGATGATGATAGTGTATTATCCTTCTGATTTATTATTCATTAAATTAATCCCTTGGATATTTCTTTTAATTTCATTTGCCTTACTCCTGGAGTTAATCTTTAGCCCATTGTATGCAGGAGATCCGCATACCTTTTAGCACTTTTTACAGATTTCTCAGTAACAAGGATTTTTTGCTTTTCCAGTAAGGCCTATGTATTAGTAGCGTATTCTTTAGAAAATACTTTTTAAGGGAGCTGAAATGTTAGACGTACAAACCTGGTATAGATATATTTTTGAAAACTTAAAAACCAAAAATCAGTATTCACAAAACATTTGACTGTCGTTCTTTGCACAGTGTTTTGTGGTTTTTTATATTTTTTTTTCTGTGAGTGTTCTAGAAAATGCTTAAAAATCAGAAATAGGTAGAACTAATGCAAGAAATGTAAGACTCTCTGACAGTGAAATATCCCATTATGGAATCATCAGCGTTATTTGTTATGGCACCTTCATGAGAGACTTTAGTAGTAACTCTCATTTATGCCCATGTAAGAGATTACAACCAAGGCAAACGTGGTTAGCCAGGAGTGTCTTCTCTGTAAAGCCCTCTTCTCCCTCTCCGCTATATAATGATCTTTAACAAAGTAGCCTTTCTCTGGATGCTTTAATAATTTCTAGTTGAGAAACATCACTCCCAGGCCTTGCGTATTTGTTTATTTTAACTTTTGCGTATTTATTTATTTGTCTTAAACTTTGAGCAAAACAGTGCAGGGTTTCAATAAAACAAATACAGAGATGAAGGTGAACTTGTAAGGAGTAAACAAGCTATTGAAGAACTTGAGGGTTTTCAAATTTTAAAGCTATTTGGCATTTTTTTAAATATTCTTAATGATTGGAGCATAGTTCTTATTTACAGTTCTAAGCATGCTTATAGATGCCTAAAATGCTGTATTAGCTGTGATTTTGAAGATAACTTCAGCTAAAAATATTTGGTGCTGACTATGAAAATACTGCTGAGGAGCAGAGTGATTTCACAGGACCTGATGATGTTTTCTAAGCAGATGTTTCCAGTTTTTATAATACTATTAATCTTAGTTCTAGCAACACAGTCTGAACTGGTACAAATATGTTCAGATGGCATATGTTTGTGGGAAGTAGTTTTGTCAGAATGTCTCAAGCATGATTGTTCTAGCAATGTGGATGACAGCAGGTCACTATTTAGCCATCAGTATTCATGGCTGAAGTATATTTTAGAGCATAGATTTAATTTGACTTGACACGTGGCAGAAGACATCTGTCATCTGTTGTTTTTATCACTTCCCCCTACTTGTATATTTTTAAAATAATAGAAAAATAGGGGAAAATATATATTAAATTTTTTCTGACAAGAAAATGTTGTCATTTTTCCTTTTAGCCTTAGTGCTGATTTCACAGAACTTTAGTTTTAAGCCCTTTTTAATTTTTTCATTTTTATTTTATTTTTATAACTTATTGAAAAGAACTGTCTCCTTTTTGCAGCTCAAGCGTTCATTAATTTGATCCTAATTTGTGAAACTAATGCCGGTAATGCAGTTCTTTTCATTCCATCAGACAGGCTAAAAGATGATAATTTTCTGCGCTCTTTTTTTTTTATTGTTCTAGTAAAGCAGTGCAGTTATTACATTTTTCCTATTTTTAGAAGTAAAAGGATTGCATAGAAACTTTCAACATTAGCTGAAGATATTTTTCATTTGGAGATGAGGAAGTTCCTGACCTGGGTCAGAAGTTATCTGAATAATAAGATAGTTTCCTCTAACCTCTGCAGAAGTTGCAGCATGAAAAAAAAAACCAAACCAAACCCTTTCAGAATTCTAATACATATGTAACACAGTATTGAAGTGCAGATAGAATCCTATCCTCTTTATTCATGTCTCATTTCATATACATATATCTATGTTTATATATTTATTTATATGGAGAGATATAGATCTATTTGTGTCCTGTTCATATACATATATCTATGGATTTATCATGAATATTCTGTATACATGGCTGAGGACGTAGTCTTGTGTCATGTTTGCTCTGTTTGTTACAGTACTTCTGTATATAGCAATGCATACAGTTGGAGAGAGCCAAGTTGTACATCTGCTTTCTGCTACAAGAATACCAAAAGATAAGACTAGAGATTCTGCTTCCTGAAAAAAGAGTTTGTTTTGGTGGCATTAGACCCAGGAGTAGCTCTTTAGAGGCTGTAAGGAAGAAGGGTAGAGATATCCCCCAACGTCTGGAATCGGAGGCTGTTTAGGTTCACAGCCAGGCATCCATTGGGCTACAGCGCTGTTCCCTTGACCCTCCATGGAAACACTAAGGCAGAGGTTTACATGTGCTCTCTGACCATGGACTTGTGGGCTACTCAGTCTAGTTCACGTATTGAGGTTCTTTCTTCAGGAGTGTGCAGGTGATCCTCCATCTTACAGGTACTTTCTGGGAAACATTGATGCAACCATCAGAGAACCATATGCAATGTACTGTAGGAAGAGAGGAGACTTCCCTCGCCTTCCCCCACCACCCTCCCACCCCCAAGTGGGTATGAGTCCAAGACAACATCAGTTAAGGCAGTAACTTCATGGTTGACATTGCAGAGGGTTTTATTGGTATGACTCTACAGCCTGAGTTCACATTTGAAGGTCAGAAGAGATAGAGTTCATTATATAAGTAGCCTGCATTGTTTGTATATCTTGCATTAGTGCTGCTGTGCTGACCTTTCAGCTCTGGAACTGATATGTCCCCCAGGGTTTAAGGCAATATACTTTCTCCAAATTCAATTGTGTCTTACAAAAATATTTGTGCTAAGACAGTGCTTCCCATAGAGCCTGTGGGAAGAAGGGGAAGATCAATGTGTTGCGAATGGGTGATTTAGATTGCTGAAAGGACCACTGTCAAAGGTATTAGCAAAAGTGGTTTTCATATGATGTTGTAAAAGCGTCACTTAACAAAGTTCAGTGGCAAGGTTCACTCTATTACTGTGCAGCACAATCATTTGAATAATGATTCAAAACGACCAAGGCACAAATCGGTTACCACACAGCAAGGTTATGTGCGATATTGATTGCTTACCAAAGAGCTGTTGTCGGCAAAAGTCTCTCTGCCTTGAGGAGCAACCTTGAGAGGTGTCCCTGCTGGAGGGGAGATCACCACCGTGCAGCCACGCTGCCTAGCAGGGAGAGCTCAAAGAAGGCTCACGTAGACTGTCGTATTTATGGAATAAAGCGGTTGGCTCATAGTCAAATTACATGCGATGGGAGAGGTATGCATGAGTCTCCTTGTACCCACAACTCTATTTGCTCCTTGATAAATGAGTCTTGGAAAAGCCACCCGCTGTTTGTGTGTTAATTGCATGATCGGCGTTCCAAGCTCATATGCATCAATGCTCAATGTGTCACTCTGCTCCTTTGTGGGTTTTCACAGAACAGATTGAAACTAGGGCGGTTCTTGGCCTGGCTGTGGCTCAGGCCTTTACCTCCTTTGGAGCCTGTTCCAAAGTAATGCTACTTTGGTTAAAGGATCAAGTGCATCCGTCACACCAGGTTTTATGATACTATGTATTTATCCCCCTTCTTCTCTCCTGAGTCCCACAGAGGACTGAGTAGGTCCCAGCTGCGTCAGAAAGGAAATCCTCTAAAATCAGAAGATACAGTAGGCAAAGGTTGGGTCAGAAAGAAGCATCATAGCTGCTTTAGATATTTTCAGATTGCATTCCTCTGAAGTCTGAAAATGGATGCTGGCAGGAAGTTTCTCTCTCCTTCACTTTTGAGTTTGTAGGTGGAGAAGGAACAGATGATGGACAGCAGTAGCTCAAAATCTCTGTACTAGCTAAGCCATACAGCACAGTGCTGGGCACTAATCAGCAGTGTTGACAGCAGCAGAGACGGGGGTGGACAAATGATTACTAGAATAGCAAATATATCACCAGGAGGATGTAGTCCACCAAATGTGGGAGTTATTCCTGCTTTTGGGGACGCTAACCAACTCCTTACTTTTAATAGAGATTGGCTGTGCATTGCCCAAGGGGTTAAGCTGTTCTGTGTTCAAGCCATCCTTTTAGGCTGTTGTGGGAGAGTAATATCTGCGTTGCAAGGTATTTAATTTCCTTGCCTAATTAAACCAGAAGGAAAATGATTGCTGTTGTATAAACAGTAAATTCCTCAGTGATTTACTTCACATTAAGTAGATTTGTGTAGAAATTCTTCTTTGTTGTATGGAAACTAGGTGGTTCCTATCTGCAGTGCCATCTGTCTAGATTAACCATTCAGATCTAGTCCATGTCAGCAGAAACTGAAAGGTGGCAGCCTAAAATTTAATTTAGCTCTTGTTCTTTGCCTTACTTTTGCAGAATACTATCACCACTGCTGTTACTTGATGTCTTTGTTGAACATCTCAGTGGAGAGGCCAAAACGTTCTCTTGGATGATGGACTTCTGAGCCAGAGTTTATAGATAGAGCAGGGTGGGAAATCAGTACAGTTTCTCTTTCCTAGCTAAACAAAAAAACAAATCAGCCTTCAACTGACAATTTACCATCTTTATGAGAAATGTATTGGATGTTTTTTAAATGTAAAAAGAATAAAGTCTACAACTCTTTCATCTGGAAACCATCAAAATACTTGAATAGATTACACACAAAGGTACATTGGGATGCTGTACTTAATTCCTATTAATATCAGAATATAGAGAGCAGATTTTCAGAATATTAATTGCGTAGTAACTTGGCTGAAAGAAAAAATACAATCATATTGCAG
>NW_009613359.1:20627-23634 GCF_000690535.1 Cariama cristata
AGGGAAAGATGAGAGGCAGCACTGAGCTGAAGAAATAACCCTGTATGGACTCACGGATTCAAGAGCAGAGAAATGATTTTAATCTGTGACAGCATGTAGGGCACTAGAGTTCTTGTCTATGATGAGAGCTTTGCAGTAATACATGTTAACAGTTTGGTTTAATTTTTTACTGATTTTATTGAGATTCTTACTGTTCAGTTGCTGATACATGGCAGAAAAGAACTTTCCTCCTGTTTTGATTTTCTTGACTGGAAATTTCTGTACTGCTTTTGGGACCTTTGTTTACATAAAGATAGTCCACAGTTGCACGCTGTCTTCTGCTTATAAATGTTTTGGGGGTATGTTAAAGAAATAGTAATAAATACAAATGCATAGAACTTAGCCACAAATGGGTTTATTTACTAAACAAAAACAGCAAGCAAAAGTATAATGCAGTTTGTCAGTGAGGGGAAGCAACATGGAAGGAGTTTTGATACCTATCTTATTTTAAACATGTGCCAGAAGAGGGAGACTGTGATGCATCCAAACACAGCATTATTGCTAATTAGCCAATGATGTGAAAGGAGAAATCAATGGTGTCAAAATGTGGACTGAGTACCATGATCAGAGGAGTGTGCTGCACCTTGATGACTCCAATACAGAGTATGATACTGTTTGGGCAGGTGGTCCCTTCCCATAGGGACTGAGTACATAACTTCATTAGAAGGGTCCTTCCCTGAAGGACCCCACGGGTGCCGAGTGAAGCGACTGCACCTGAAAGGCACTTGTGTAGTTGTCTGTTGCCGTTCATCTCTAGATGGAGGCGATTAGATTAACAAGTTCCAGTCGACATTGATGTAGTTGTTGTTCAGAGTTTATTTGGTGGTGTAAAGCAATTGAATGAAGAGACTCACATTGTCTCCATCTACTAGATTAAGAAAAAAGAACACTGAACTGTCGTCTGTCAGACTAGCAGACTTAGAATTTAAACCATCAATTGCCAAAATGGAGTAACAGAACAAAATTTGAGACCACACTTTGTTTAAAAACTGTTGCTTTTGGCTGTGGGGGTGAATGCAGCTTGCCAGAGTTATCTTTTCTCTTCCAGAATCCCCTCAAACTACTGTTGCTTGACAAAATGACGATGATATGACGATTCCAGCATTTTATTGTGCCTGGCAAACCTTATATTAGTTATACTAGTGTGCTTTAACATATTGAAAGTAATGTTCTTCAAATCAGGAGGGCATGAGTCAGATTTCAGGATGATACATTTCACTTAGATACCATTGGGATTAAAATGTCAGGCTTGTCTTTAATTTTCTCTTCCATATATTTGGAAGGCTTTTGAGCATTGATTTTTATGCACAAAGCACTGAACAATAAGCTGGCTGCTAGCAACTGGTTATTCCTACTGTTCTTGTTCACTGACCACCAAACTCTCAGTATGTCATAGTTCTACGTACAGGTTAGGGTTTGATTACATTGATTTAATTTTTTCAGTTTTCCATTCTGTCTTTAGTCTGTATTGTTTACATCAACTGAACTGGCAAACTGCTAACAGTAAAAATACGAGGTTGATTGTGTAAACAACTCTCTAGCAATCCCAATGGATCCAAATACTGGCATTTCACTGTTGTCTCAAAGGTAACACGGGAAAAGAAGAAACAGTAAAAAGAATAGAAAGTTCTGGTCATTGATGAATAAAAATGATACATTCATAACAATGGAGTTTAATGTGCAGAAGAGTATAGATTTGACTTTTGAGCTTGGACCTTTGCTCCTCTGCATCCTGTTTCTTTGTCTAGGATGATAATTACCAGTACGCTATGTCAGAACAGGGTATGTATTGTAAAAAGAAAGAAAAAAGGTATGAATTTGCACAATATGAATTCACCATTTGTCTGCTCGTTTATTCTCTTTTTTATTTAGATTTCTTCTGTGAGATGTTTTAAAATAGAAAAATGAAACGCGTCCAGTCGTAGTGAAACAAATTCACCGTAACTTTAGATTTTAACCATTCACAGAACACATACAATCTTTTCTCATAAGCTGTGTCTAGGACTCATTCAAGAACGTCCTAGACACCACACATCCATTTGACTGTATTTCCTAATGTTTATAGATAATTCTTTGGGCCTATACACAGTGGGTAGCAGTAGGGGATCTGTGAATGGAAGGAGAAAGCTTCCTCCTAGGTTTGTATTTTGAATACCATGTTGTGATTTTTGTTTCTGTTTGCTGTCCTTTGAAAACTCTGTTTGCTGAGTGTTGATGTGGCAAGTGAGCGTATTTGACAAGCAATCTGATTCTCCTACACCTCTCTAGTAGGACAAGAAGTGATAACTTCGAGATATTTGTCCACTGCAAAACTGCATTCTTTAGGTTTTTACCTTTGCACATTATTGAGGAGTGATAGATCTTCTAAGTTTAAAGTCTGTAGAATTTAGTTGAAGGCGGTGTGGAGAACAACCTGATGTGGAACCCACATGTATATCATTGACACAATCCTCCTTTTGCTCTGCTTAGTGTGAACTAGTATTATCTCTACTAGCATTAGTTTAATTGCATTGTTATAAGCACTTGAGCTACCAAAACATTTTAGGTGAGACTTATTTGAAAGATGTAAACAAGATTTAGGCATTTAACATCTTTCTTCCCCATAAGCACCAAATACTACTTAGTTTTCAGCAGAGCTAGTTTCCTGTGTCAGGTGCTTATAGATTGTAGCTGCATGGCTTGTTTGGAATCTGAAAGACAGAGAATAAAGTCTTGAGAGGTTCAAACACGTGTTTTTAATGACATGTTCCAAAGAGTATGTATTGTACAAAAATAGCAAGCTCGCAGATCACAAGGGAAATAGTATCTATAGATGGATTTTCTCAGAACTGTTTCTTGTGATTATGTAGAAAGACAAATGCTTCTCTGATGTTATGTGACCTAAGAAAATGGACTTTAACAAAATTACGTCTTACGTGTTTTACACTTATTTGGCAAGCAGTTCCACTGTAGAATACTGAGGAGAAAA
>NW_009613360.1:0-26400 GCF_000690535.1 Cariama cristata
GGGCCGAGCTGAGCCTCCCACCAGCCATCCGAGGGGACGTTGGAGCTACACACACATTGATATTTTTCTTCTTTCAGGCAAGAATCTTTTAAACGTATCTGTAGCCTTTTCTCTCTCCCCTCGGACGGTTTGGTAGGCGCTTCAAGAGGCCCAAATATTTCCACAGGGTCCCTTTTGCAATTGTTTATTTAAAATAAGTCACTATATTAGTGGAGGCAGTAAGGAGTTAGTACTCGAGTCTGCTAGTAATTCCCACCAGGCTGTAAACTGATGCCTCTTTTAAGCCTTTAACTTCATGGTCGTCCCAGAAGTAAAAGTTCTCATAATGGAGACCCTATGGGCATCGTGCATTCCAGCACATCATTAAAGCAAAGCAAAGCAGCTCAGCCAAAGCCAGATGAAATAACTGGACTGTCCACTTTTAATGGGCTTCCTGTGGACAGACACTGCAGAGGACAATACTGAAAAATCAGACAAGTCGCTGGCGATTTTTTAAAATACCGTAAATGTTCATATTAGGCTTAATATTATCCTTACGTTTATAGAGCAAGCCACTTCATAACCGCATTTTTAAGTGGGGTTTAATGTTATATTTCTCAAGGTGGCTAAACACAACATTGAGCATCCTGACTAACACTGCGGTGAGTGTTTAAAATACTGGGCGAGTGTATTAAGCGGGGAGGGAGAAAGGAAAAGCAAAGCAAAACAAACCCATAGAAAACAACTGCCCTCCAACATATCCAAACACTCCGGGACAGACTCCGGAAAACAGCAACAAGCAGGAAAGGCGACACAATTTCTGCATGTTAATTCCTCCTGCCCTGCATTGCCGATATCGACTTAAAAAATAAAATAAAATCAAGCGAAACCACAAGTGTTGCTGCTTATTTCAGGGGGAAGAGCCGGACCTCTTCCAGCCCTCGTGCGAGGGAGCAGTAGTGGGGGGGGTGGTGGTGGTGGGCATCGCCGTGCTGCCACGGCCCCCCACGCCAATGCCCCATCCCGGCCGCCCCTCCTGCCCTCGTTCTCTGCCGGGCTCGTCCCTCCCAGCCAAAAGGCAGTTTTTGAGTGAGGGAGAGGAGGAGGAAATTAAAGGTAAAAAAATGTAAATAAAAAATTTCCCTTGGTCTGGAAATGGGCCCAACTGAAAGCATGTTAATCTCCACCTCAGTAATTTGGTTCTTCTGGAGAAGACAGAAGCCCTGCTGCTGTGCCCTGCACTTCATAAATCACGTCTTTATGTGGACAAGGTCAGGGCACCTAACAGCTCAGACATGGGCCTTTGCAGTGGCTCGGAGGGCTCCGGCATGTTTATTCTCTTGCACAGATCTCCGAGGAGCAGTCCAGCACGCTTCTAATTACTTTTGATTATTTTCATTTGCTCGGGTCAGGCTGGCTTTGCCGGCACTGCTGGAGGGTGGGTTTCCTCCCCCCCGGCCTGGCTGCGGGACACGGGGGGATAACTGCTGCCCCCAGCCCCCCCTTCCCCAGGGCAGCGCAAGGCTCCGGGGACCCCCGGACCCCCAGAGCTCACCCCGCTGGCAGAGAGGGTCCCAGTTTGGCAGCTGCGGGGAGCAAAGCCTAAAACCTCCAGCTGCGGCCGTTCCCCCCCATAGCCAGGCAGCAAGGGGCATTTACCAGTTTGACACGAGGAGCGTTCAGAAAAGACCCCCCCACCAAAAATACCAACTACCTTCGGGGGAAAAAAAAAATAAACGACCCCATATCCTTGCAAAAAAATTAGAGAGGTGCATGTGCAGGCAATAAAAAAAGTGGAAGGATCTTTGCAATTCCTGTGGGGAGGGGGCTGTGCTCGGGGAACTGCAGGGCACACGCAGCCCCCAGCCGTGCACAGGGGCAGCGCGTGTTTAGGTCCGCTCTCCTCCTATTGCGGTGTGAATCCCCCCGCACGGCGCTTTATTGCTGGGATAAATAAATGCATACAGTGAATGCGCGGTGCCCACGCGGATTTGATGCACGGCAGGCGCTGGTAGGGTCCAGGTGTGGGTGAAGCCGTCTCGGGGTTCCCGTGGGCACTGCTGCCTGCTTGCACCACCGGTGATGGCCTGGAGCAGCCGCGATCCTGCAGTGCTGGCAGAAGCCAAACAACTACCCAAGTACTGAGCAGAAAGGCTCTACTTCTCTCCTATTCAAATTCGTGCTCTAAAATAGCACATTACTTCTCAGCCCGATCCGAGCTGGGCAGCCCAGCCCTGCTTTCTCATCTCCCGTTACCCTGGTGTGAACGGGGTCCCAGCAGACCCACTGCCCTCGTGTCCTGCCCTGCCCAAACCCACTGGTGTGCCAAGCACCGGGGCGGGCACTGCCGTGTCCGGGCACCCACGTGTGCTCCATCGCATCCCGCCGGTGTGGGTACCGTCAGGGCTGATGGAGCAGGGGAAAATTCCTGAGCAAGGGCTGCCTGGTGGGAAGGAGTTTTCTGGCAGGCACCGAGCCATGCCACTGGGGTTCGAGCCTGAATCTTTTTGGATCTCGGGCATTACTGCATACCAGGAGAAGGGAAATCGCAGTAAGATTTACCTTCTCCATCACTAAGGAAGATGTAAAAATAGTTCAGTGACTAGTGTCTAGCTGCCTGGGTGAATTTGCTCCCGGCCTTGGGGAAGGAGGCTTGGAAACTCTGTAGGAACTACCCTTCCTCACGGCAGGAAAAAAATGTTATAATGCCTTATTGCAAAGAAGCCATGGCCCTCGCAGCGAACTCCAAAATTTGATGCTGAGAGATGCGGTGCTGCTTGTCCACCCCCTGGTCTAAGCACGCTCCTTGCAACGGGAGAAAATCTCCTTGTTTTCCTCCTCTACATTTTCCCCCAGGTTTCCCTGCCAAGGCACGTGCTCTGGCACTCGATGCCGAGGACCGTTGCTGTTTTCCTTCGGAGTGTTCATTACTTCCATTACAGAAGAGTCTGGAAGCCTCCAAATCCAGCCCGGGCCCTTCTCGTGCTCAGGGTTACTGCACCCGCCGGGTGAGACAGTCCCCGCCGGACAAGTTTGGCACGGGTGTGGGCTAAGATAAAAGTCAGGGGAGAAACCCGTGTTAGCTAGCTCATTTTAACACCTACTAGAAAGAGGGCAATTTAAGGCAGCAGCTGATTGATGTGGGTGCTGGCCTCCTGTCTGTGCAGAAGTTGTGTGTTTTCCTGTGCTTTACCTTTCTCTTGTATTGAAAGAAAGCCAAAATTCTGGAGAATCTGGGAAACTCTGTTGGCGATGCCCTTATTCTGCTCTTATTCTCCCCCCATGTGCTGGGCAGCCTGGAAGGGCTCTTTTCTCTCTTAACCACCCAAAGAGCAAAAGACCTTGAGCACGGCCCGCTAAAACCTAGTAATATGACCAAAAAAAGTCTGATTTTTTTTTTTTTTTTTAGCACTCTCTCATTCATCCTTGCTGAAATACAGCTGAATAAATCTGCATCGGGTTTGTGCCCCCTCCCGCTTCCCACAGTTTGCTCATCCAGAGATCGAGCAGTGCAACCCCGCAGACGGAGGCTGTGCCTCGGGTGGCCAGAGCCTTCCGTCTGATGTAGCCACTGCTTCTCTGCCTGGAAATACAAATTTTTGCAGAAGCTACTCTAAAAATGGAAGAACTCTAAAAAAACACTCCCTGGGAATGCACCGTCCCTCCCAGGAGGTACAAAGCACAGTAAAAGGATTGTGCGGACTTCCTTTGTATGTACGTGCATAAGATTTCAACAGGGATCTATCAACTCTTCACTTCCTCCAAATTTTTAATTTTCAAGCCTTTTCATTTGCCAAATAGTCTGCGGGCCTGCTTTGGAAGACCTTTTCCAGCCCCAGAGCCCCTCGAGGCATTGGGAAGAGCCGCGCAGGAGGGGTGCGTGGCAGCAAGCCCTGGGGCACCGTTCGGGTCTCGGCACTATCCAGAGTCTGACAACAGAATTTGCAAACCAAAAGGATGGAGAAGAAAATACCAAAGCAGGGAAAATACCAGGCCAACAGGGATTGGAAGGGTTAAGCAACAGAACTTTGCACTACGAGAATTAATGTAACGCATAACAGGTAATCTTATTTTAATAATCAATTTTAGGAGTGACTGGCTATTTTCAAAGCATTCCTATTGTAGCCAAAGTTTTAACTAGGCGTACAAGAGTGGACATAAACACCTGTGGACTTTATAAGAGTAAGAAGCAATTTATCACCCAATAAAAAGTCAAACACTCGTTTTAAAATTTTCAGGTTTGCATTTGCTATTTTAAATGTACATGTGTGGATGGTTCTAGAAAACAGAGGCGGGTACACATCCTACACGCAGAAACACACGTGCAGACGGCCGACACAACCAGCTTCTGAAAACCTGCCTGAAAGCATGGGTGTTGCAGTTTCATCCCATCTACATTTTGTATTAAACCTGTTGTGATCATCGACCGGAGTTGTCTAAAACCTGAACTAAACAGGCATTAAGTCAGCTGGCATATGAAATTACGGCAATTCGATTTTCAGATAAACCACAAAACTTGATGAACTAACGTTGTTCCAGCTGAATTAACTCATCATCCCTAGGAAGAGAAGGTTGCGGAGGAAAGCGAGGGCTCTAACAGCAACGATTAATCCTCCTCCTATTGCAAGGTGCTTGCCTACGCACGGAGCGATACCCTGCTAAAGGCAGGCTGAGGATCCGTGCTGCCCTGCCAAGTCCTAACAGTAACGTTATATATTATTTATATGTGGGTAGGAGAGGAAGAATTCTTTGTTACGGGCTTGTTATGAAACTATAGATAGGTTAAAATCCCTGTCAACAGTTCGAGTCATGCTCGGTAGATAAATCCGAGGACTGAAATTCAGGAATACTAATTTATTCAGCCGGTGGAGGAACGTGCAAGGTTGATCCTTATCCTTTACTTGGGCAATCTCCCTGGGAATAAGTTGTAAAGTATTTGGACCGTCGGTGCCACGCGAGTGGGTCAGGTTCCCCACCGTGGGTGGGCAGAGCTCTGCGTGTGCACCCACCCTGGGTGTGCAAACCAGGGTGCTGACCAGTGAATGCTTAACCAGCCCTGGGCATGCATTTGGAGTGCTGCTCCACATAAATTAGTCACACATGGGTAAAGGTGCCTGCTTAATTTTGAAAAATCCTACTCCAAGAGCTACCTGGTTTGCCCTAAAGAGATTCTGCACAACAAGGAGATTTTGCGCACTGGAAAAATCTC
The DNA here is from genome assembly GCF_000690535.1 of Cariama cristata. Taxonomy (NCBI): domain Eukaryota; kingdom Metazoa; phylum Chordata; class Aves; order Cariamiformes; family Cariamidae; genus Cariama; species Cariama cristata. Next base: position 5,189 of record NW_009613360.1, read on the forward strand.
GGGGGGAGGGAGGGGCAGAATATATTTGATACAGGTGTCAAAATAAACCTGTCCCATAACCCATTGATCACGATGGGTTATTAATGAAATAGCTGTGAACATCGGCATATCCTTGTGGCAGACTTCTTTCATAAATGAGTTGAACATTTTCCAATTTCAATAAAGTGCTGCTACCTATAAACTTGGAAATTAAGGGCTTTTTCCCCTAAGACTCAGATCCCTCGAGGCGCTTGTGTTCTGGCATGCATCCCTTATTTGCTGAAGAAATTTCAAACTTGGTAATTTAGCACCATACTGATAAAACAAAGGGGGAAAAAAAAAAGCAGTTGGGCATATGTGCATGTGAAGGAGGAGGGAGGTAAGTGGTACAGCTTGAGGCATTTTTTTTCCTGTGGCTTTTTTATCCACCGGTCATGCTGCAGATTTTGTGTGAGATTCATAGAGAAAATATTCCGAAGATGCAATATGTAAGATGCATATCAATCCGTGAACTGAGTTTTGCAGATGCAAAATAACCTGCAGAATTTGAAGGAGGATGGATGCTGTTTTATAACCATTTTTCCATATAACTTATTATTTAAGCCTAAGATGTTGGGCTAAATTTGCCACTAGCAGAATTATGAATATTAGTTATTATTAGTATTACAGCAGCACCTAGAGGCCCCATTTGAAACTGGGACCCTTTGTGGGCAAAAAAATAATAAATATGAAGCTCTGCCCTGAAAAGCTTACAGTTGGCATGGACAGGATGAAAATGTGCCGAATGGGAAGATTATAATTTTGTTTTGACAGATGGAATACGGAGATTTGCTCATGGAGAAAATTGGTGGTGGGCTGGGAAGGAACCTCGTGCAATATTTTCCCATAACTTTCGTTCACCGAGAAGTAGCTTTTTACTTCTTTCCTTTGCAATGAACAGAAACTCCTATCTGCCCACTGGTGTTCAGGGCTTCTCATGGATAAATAGGGGGAGTCTGCTTGGCCTCTGCCAGTTAAAACAGCTCTGCATGCTTTAATATGGCTCATCGGTAGCAGAAATTGTACTTTATCGCCCTTTTTTAGCTAGGAAAATATTTTAGCCTTGGAAATGAACAGTTGATGCTTTGGAACAGATCTTTAAACATAAGCACATTGTGCTGATTGGTACCATAAATGAAAGCTCCTCCTATAGAAGTAGTTTTGGGGAGGATACATAAAACTCTGCCTTCGACTTTTGCGGGAGAAATGTGAAACGGAGTTCGTGATGTCAAGTGTTGTTGCTAGGAGTCACCTAGCAATCATGCAAGCGCAGAACCTAAGGCGGATCACGATCCCCACCAGGCAGGGCCGGGGAGAGACGGCCCCGACCACAGCACCGGCCGCTGCTAAACCTCAGTAAGTGACTGCAAAAAGCAGGAGGGCACGGGCACGTGCTCAAGATAGGTTGCAATTTCTTGGGTCCATAGGAGCAAAATGAAGCAATGTGTTAAGAACAAATATCTTTCCACCAGGAAGGATTTCAGAGACTATATGATCCGTATTGCTGAGAATCCAGTACAGTAAATATGGCACTTAAGATCATTTCTTTCCCTTTACAGAACTCTTCCCTGTGCATCCTTCAGGCCAGATCCTCAGATGGGGCAAAGCAGGAGATACGCTGAGGTTAAGAGAGCTATCGTCAGACATATCGACAGAGGAAGGTGGTCATCTCTGTTGGCTTTCCAAGGAGTTGTAGTGAGATTGGGGTTTGGGAAGGTGGCCACATACTCACCAGGGAAGCACCAGCAGCTCAAATGCTGAAGACAGCACTGACATAAGACAGCTGGCAACCTTGGAGCTGAACTGGTGCCCAAAAGTATTGATCAAGCCCAGAGAGAGTGTAACTTCCACCTAAAATTACTGTGTAGTCCCGGGATCAGACAGGACGTTCAAGCCATACTCAGGATGCCCCAGGGCTGTAGATGGAGGAACTGCTCCATCTCCAAACAAAAACCGGTCCTAGATCCCCCCACTGCCTTCAGCTCCAGGACCAGGGGGCTGGGGCGTGATGCTGGCACTGGGGGTGCTGGAGCACATCAGGACAAGGTCTGGATCGAACCAAAGCATGGTGCCTCTGGGAACCTGCAGGAATGGTGGGCAGTGCCAGACGTTTGTGCGTCCTGTCATTTTAATGTAATACTGAGGATAGAAGCTCTCCTGCCAGGCACTGTGAACAGAAGCTCAAACCGGTCGCGCATCGCACGAAGGAAATCGGTCAGCTTGGGTGATAAAGTACGAATACATGTCACAATATGAATGACCACCATTTTCCCTAGTGCTTGTGGTGTATTTAACAATGCAATAAAAGATGAAAGCGGGTGTTGTGAGTGCTCATTAGCACTTCAGAATTATTTAATTCTTATTTAATTCTCTAAGTTAATTCATTTATTTTGTCTCAAACAGAAGAGTAGGTTTAGATTGAGGTTGTTGTGGACCAGGAAGTGCTCCTACAGAAAGAAGAAGCTGAAGTGGTTTGAATGATTTATAAAATGTGAAGTTTTTCATTCCAAAATATCATTTATATGCCCAGAAATCTACTCAGCAAATCTAATCCAGCAAAGGAAAATGAACATTATCAATCCATGAATAAAGATGGGAAGTAATTCTATAGCAGTTTCAGACTATGCTTGCCCAGGTAGGAGAAGTAACCGATCTGAAGGTTTTTTTACACATCTATTAAGTGTATATTTACCCTGAGTATAGCAGGTAAAATGTGGGGACAAAGAACGCCATGATAATCTTGAAGAAAGTAGTAATAATGATGGCTGCTCACCACACTGAGGGGTAAGCACGTTCTTCCTCTGTTAACCCGTCTACTGATGGGAAAGAGGGAGGAAGGTCAGTGCCAGATGCAAAGACTGCCCAGAAAGCCCAAAACTCCAGTAAATCTTTGTTCCTTTTGACACAGTACAGCTCCACCAGTTTAAGGGGTACAAAAAGGACGAGATATGAATGAGATATAACAAAGACTTTGTTGTCCTGCTTTCCAACCAGCCTCACGAAGGGTTTGGTGACCACGGATGATGTTGTTCCAGGTGATTCATTGCAACTCCTGTCAGTAGCCAAGTGGCCAGCAGACACATCTGAAGTGTGGTGACTTTGGCTTGTGTGAAAGAGGCCGGTAGTAAAAGCAAATGGAAGTTAAAATGAAAGGTGTATATTTTTAGAAGAATTTGTAGTGTTTGGACTCCAACTTTAGATGGCTCAAGAGTATTTTGTAAGCCAAAAATCTGTTCTTTGGTTTTGGTTTGTTGATTAAATATACTTGTTACCAAGAACTTCAAGCAGGAAAAAATTTAAAAGAGACTTCAACTAAGATATTATCAGCTTCAGCTGCAGCCCTGAACAACTAAAATGTAATAGCTCTTCAGATCTCAAGTTATTTCTACTGACTGCTGTATAATCAGCATGTTAAATCGGGGCGCCTCTTCAGGCACAGTTATTTGTGTGATATATACAGATCGATACCTATTGATTTTATAATTTTGATTCATCTCTATGCAGTGATTCAATTTCACATCATCTTATTTATCAAGCTCTTCTCTGTACTTTGGCTTCCAAGTTTCCCTGCGCTTCCAGACCACTCGGCCCCTGCACACTTTGGCCCCTGCACACAATTTCAGTGGGCACAGGCTTGGTCGCCTCCTGAGGAGTTTTGTGTGCAAAGAGCTGCCACAGGATACCCAGGGTCCTTAATACATGAGGATAAAGTTCATAAACCTCCTTCACTAATGCCATGACCCCACTGTCCCTGCTGGACCCGAAGCCACCCCGCACCTTCCCAAGGAGGCTTTGCCACCCCAAGGGACTGAGTGCAGACAACGCAGCCGGATATTTCTCACCCAGTGGCCATGCCTTCAAACTTCCCTCTGCGCTGTCTTATGAGGATATGGGATGGACAAAATTTCACACTGAATATTCAAATTTGTTCTTTTTACACCTGGAGCTTTTTGGGACCCGTGCTGGCACCTGAAGGCCTTCCCCGCTGCAGCTGCTCCCGCAGACAGCAGCAGCATGAGCAGGGTATCTGGCACGAAAAGCCCGACGGTGACAGATTAACAGCAACCTGCCTGACATACTAGAGGAAACCGATGCCATTGCCACTGCTGGCAAGCGCGTTGGGGAGATCCTGTTAACTTCACTGGATTGCATCTATGCAAACGATAGCGGATTAGAGAGCGTTAGCAAAGCCGCCGTTCCACTGAGCTCACACCCGTTTGCATCAGAGTAAATTGTGTCTGGACGCACTAGAGATGCCCCAAATAGACTAAATCGTGATTTAGCAACTCAGTTCTGCCTAAAGCTCCAGTCAGACAGGGCAAACCCGGTCGCTACCGAGGTGCCTGCAGCCGGCGCGCTGCATTCCCGCTGACAGCCCTTACGCAGCACCGCTGTGGCCCGCGGTAACAGGATGTGGAGCAGAAGTGGTTAAAACCCATCAGCTAAAATTCATGTGATGAAGGCATTTAAAGCAAACAGGAAAACTTCTTTATGTCGAAAATGACCAACAAAAAAAAACAAAACACCTGAACTCTGTTCCAATGCAATGATTTCAAAATGTTTTTGCAGAAGATGCTGAAGGGAACTAGGATGTACTGCGTCCATGAAATGGAAGTTATTAAGGTGAATGTCTTCTGGAAGGAAAGCAAAAAGGGTTGATGAAGACTAAACATCATTTCAGGAGGGCTCACACACTACAGCAAGATAGAAAGCATGGGCTAATTACAAAATAAGATCTATGACCTTGCAAAAACAAAGGACTTCATAAATAGCTTTAGATATCATGTTAAAAGCACCTTTAGGAACAAAAAGATGCTATGCTAAAAAAGAGAGATCTAAAGAGCTGTTATTACACATCCATTACATTTTCTGAGCTGTCTCATTTACTTTTTGAAGTTCTGTATACATGATACAGCAAGGCAAAACATTTTATGTACGGTAAGAAACTTGAAACAATGTTTAATGTTCAGAAGATAAAGTTAACAAAACTACACTTCTGTGGCTTTTTTGTTTCTCTATTTTATGACCTTTCAAGAACTTAGAGTAAAAGGAAACAAGAAGGAAGGATAAGCAACAGTATGCCTGTACTTGCTTTTTTCTACATTGCTGATCAGAGCCCAAGGCAGAAATCATAATAAAAAAATGTCTTCTTTTTAATGTCTAAACAGGAGCTGTTGAAACACTGATGGTACAACGTCTTTTGGAATGGAAAGCATTTGTTCCTCTTGCAGTTATCAACAGTCATATGTTACATGATTGTCCGATTTTTCTCCCTGAAATTGCAGAAGCCCATCACGTCTTCACAACAGTTTGGAACAGTTTTTCTGCTGTTTCTGCTTTTTCTGAAACCAAAACCGGCTATAACTGTGACTCCCAAGAACTATTTCTACAAGCATCAGGCAATTCAGATTTTTCTCTCCGTTCCTTCTAAATATCCTTGGTCACATCATTACAGACCTCTCGATGACATGGATAGCAATAATTACTGAATGTCTTGGGCAGTGGCCCCTCACAAACTTCCATCCTGCAGGATGCCAAAATGCTCGTGATGCAGCTGCTACGGGGCATCGATGCTATGGCACGTGTACACACACGCACGTACGTACACACCAAATCCACCTGAATACCGCTTCAAATGCAAACAGGAGCTATGCATCGATTCGTGCTGGGAGGAGAAAAAAAGCAATGTGTGAAGAGTTGCTCATTTCCCTTGGAAGGAGGAAAAAAAAAAGACTAAACATGATGGGAGATTGATGCAAATTTTAGAGCGTGGTGTAGCTCACCAATGTATTGGCTTAATGAAGGAAAAATTGACATCGGAGTGGCAGAAGCTACGTCAAAGCTAGAATCTTGCCAAATCTACGTTAGATGGAAACAGGTGCTTAGTTTAAACCGTCACATTGTTACTGTAAAAATCTTCTGCAGTTGCACATCTATACTACTGAGGGTAGCAGGGTCTGGTAGAAAGTAAGCAATTATTTCTGCTGGTTTCAGAAGGAAGACGCAAGAGAAATAGCAAGAATATAGGCAATGTTTTATAACAAGTATTTCACAAAATATCTCGAATGAGTAATCACCGAACTTTTAAAAATCCTGGTATTTGCTGTAGCCATAAAGACTATATTCAAATATATTTTGGACATTTCTGAATGTGTTTTTATGATATCTCTTTTTACTCTGAATTGACAGAATTTTTTTTTTCTTTAAAATGGAAGTTTCAATGGGATGTCTTCTACTACAATCCTGCAGATTTAATATCTGTAATTCAGAGGTAAGCCTAAGAACATCTGAAGGGATTTTAGGTGCTAGAGTATGTACCTTCAATTTGCAAAGTTCATGCAGTCAAATTCATTCCTGGTACAGCTTCACCGAACATTTCAGTGCTTTTTTACTTGGGAAGAATTCACACTTGGATGGATTTATTCCTGGCACGAATTTCAATGTCAGAATAAAAATCAGATAGAGCTACTTAGAGTGACACCCCTTGACTAAAATAAAATGTATAGGGAAAAAAGATAGGTGAGAGGCTGAGGGGTAGCCTGATGGTGTTCTGAAGGGTGATATCCCTGGAGGACGGATCTATGGCATCTCCTTAGCTAATATTATGGCTTGCTACCCTATGGTAAAGTGTACAATAAGTTGGGAGGTGCCTATAGCAGGGCGGCAAGATGCAGCTCCCCTCTCCTATGTTTAAAGCGAAGGGTGTGATGGCAAAAGCACCAACAAACTTAGGGAAAAAACCTTGCTTCTTCAGGAGCTAATTCATGACCCTCACTCATCTTCCACTCATGTCATTGAAAAAATGTTCCAAACACTTCCAACATTAAACTTTACATGGAGTTCACATCCTTCATGACTGAACAGGCAAGCAGCCTGGAGATGGAGAAGGGAGGCAGTGAAGTGAGGAGTACCACCTCCAGGTGGGAACTCGTTGGCCACGTAACGTAGTTGTTTACTGCATTAGCATTTCAGGTGAACGTGGAGTTAACATCTCAGCCTTTCAGAAAAGATCTTTAATGACCCACCAGCCCTCTGAATTTTCCCAAATCTGAAAGCACGCCTCCATACACTTAACCGTTACGCGGGTTCAACACCAACCCAGGGAAAGGGTCACCTCCTGAATCACAAGGGATGGTTCCAGTAACATCAATATTTTCCTGGGAGGTCCCCCAGCCAAAGTCTGCCTTGGCCCAGCCCTGCTTAGAAGATCTTCCAGGACTGTAGCACGAGGTGGTATGGCTGGAGACCAAGTCAAGGCATTATTTTATTTTGTTCTGGTTAGCAGAGTTGATATTTGGTCAAAGGCTCCTAGCTGTGAAATGATGAGGAGCTGCCAATTTCTAAGCTAAACGTTGTACGTTCATATCCTGCTACCACTAACTCCATTATGATTAGTCAGGAGTGAACTTCGAAGGTTCAGAAATAAGGTTTGGATAAACATCCCCAAATTTTGGATGCTTATCTGAGCCTGACCCAAACCCCCTGAGTGTGCAGAATTGAGCTGGAAATCTGGCAAGAATGTTAATTTCCACACTTTTCATTTCTCTCTTGAAGGCTATATTTGCAGTTTAAGAAATTTCCTTTAATTGGAATTAGCATAATACATTATTTCCCTGTGGTGAGAACAGCTTTTCTGTAGTTACTCTGCCTGTTTGGATTTTATCCAAGGAAGTACAAAAGGGGATGAAAGTGAACACAAAAATCCAAAGTAAATAAGTGAATCAAACTCTTTAAACCCCACAAAATGCATAGATTCTGCTTAAGACTTCCCCCAAAACAAACGACTCGGTCCAATCCTAAACTGATGCCCTTTGCCTCTGTACAAATGCCAGCTGTACCCCTTTCATGTACCTTTGGTAATAGTTAATGTTTTGGGGTATTTTGTGCCCCTTCTTTTCTGAGGTATACCACTGCTTCAGATAGCATCTTAGTTGTTTAATTTCATTAATTATCAACACCTACAAAAATACTGTGCCAAGATACATCAAGTCTTGGGGAACTGAGAGTTACAATCAGTGGGTATTTGACCCTCCAAAAATTTAAGGGTTATGCGACACTGACTCCATTCATATACTAAATTCTGTGATATCTGCTGTGAAAATGAGGTATTTAAGCAGCTATCAGAGTGTTCAGATGAGGGGAACTTTACACCCAGGTTGCACATGGGAGGCCCAACCTACCATTGAAAAGACGCAGCCTATACAGGTGTAAATCCAGCTGCTAGACCCGACCTTGCTGCAGACCTTGGGGTGAAGACGATAAAATGAAAACCTTGCAAATACCCAAAGTGATATTCTTTTCAAATTAGCCTCTTTGCAAATCAGCTGGTGATAAGATGTGCATTCAGAAGGACGTGAGTGACCTCAAATCCTTTCCAGACGTGGGGCTGGGAAGGTCGCGTTGGCACCCAGCTGCTTGCCCTCCCTCCTGCCTCTCTTCTCAAGAGCTCCCGGTCTCACGTAGCGAACTAATTATAGCGGCGGTCTGTGCATGCACCTCTAGGTATAAGCACGGCACACGTATATATCCACGCACATCCACAAACCCGAATGTTTGCTCACATTTAATAGTGAGTAAAATAAACAAAAATGAGTATCGACAGAAATTCCTATTACCCAACGCTCCCAGGGAAGAAAAGCAAAGCTAAGTGCTATTCCGTAAACAGTACATTCGGTACTCAAAAATAATCCCTTTCAAGTTTGAATCCCGAATGTTGCACCTACATCGCCAGCTCGGGCACCGAAACAGAGAACCAGCCTGAGGTTTCCCAGCTCCACGCTCCTTATCAGGGGGAGATCTGGGCAAGGTGCTGGGCAGCAGCCGAGGGCTGTGCCGCTCCTCCCTGCCAGCCGGGACGGGGCCGTGCTGCCTGCCGCTTGGGAAAGAAGAAAATGTCATCCAGCCCGAACACAAAGGGTAAGATGGTATCTCGCTGCTGGTGCGGTGAAGTCATATACTAGGAAAAAACATATTTAGCTGTCTCTGGGCAGAGTCCCCAGGAGGCTGCAGAGCTGGTCTGGTACTGATGTCACCTTGTTCACCTGCCCCAAAGCACCGTGTGAAAGCCTCGTGGCCTTGTCCCAAAGAGGCTCGGAGCAAGGCTTGGCCCCTGTGCGAGGGTGAAGCCCTGGAAGCACTGCGGGAAGGGGGGGCTGATGCTGTTTGCACAGCTGGGGACATGCCAAATGCTGCCAGCGAGCCCCTCCCTCCCTTCAAAACACAACAGATTTGGAGGGGACAGCCGCAACCAAACCTTCTCCTCTCCTGTGAGGTACCCCAGCCAAGCAGCCACCGATGGCTGCTGTTTGGTTTGGGACAGGGACTGTTTGGGGGGCTGGAGGGGACAGCACGGCCCCCTGAACCCCCACAGCAGCAGACCACCGCGCCAGTATATATTGTACTTAGTTAATCAACAGAGCTTCTTAACCCTGATTGTGCCCAGTTACTTTCTTGGTGTAAAAGGAAAGGCTGCATTCAGGGAAGAGGGCAGGAGTGGGAAGGGGGGAGACTCCACTGCGGGGGCCTGAGGATCACCCCTGGAATGGGAACGCTGCATGGTCCTACGCTCGTGGCATCCCCTGGGCCCTCCTCCTGGTCTGCTTCTCTCTCTCTCATTTTCTACTTATACGTTGTCATACACCAGAAGAGTGTGTTTTTGTTGGCTTCTCATTTAGGAAATAATTTCTAAAAAGAAGTACTCTAACAATAGTTTAAACATGAGAGTCAAATCTGCTTCTCTGAAGCCTCTCGGATTTCAGTGTAGGATTGAGTTTGCCGTTAACTGATGTCATTGTAGTCAATGGAGCAATGCTGATGTAAACCCAGCATGGCCATGGTCATCAACTCCACGTGGAGTTGGCATCCTATTCTCTAGGAGTACAGCCTTAGAAACATAAACTGCCACAATTATATTTTTCTTTGAAAGATTTGGGTTGAAACATCTTTTCAGAGCGCCACTCAAGAGAAAGTCAGTCAATTAATTGAAAATTGTACTTTTCTGGATACTTTATATTTTGATGTGTAGTTGGAAGAACAGGACACGAAGCATAAGTCCATGTCCAGGTCTCAGCTGAGCACACACTTTTACTGGGGGACCCATGGGCTATGCATTGAGGGGCTTGGTTCCTTGGGGTCAGTAGGACCTCTTTCATTGCTTCAGACAAGGGAATTCTGTGCCATATATTTTTTTCTCCATAAAGCTGTATTACATGGACAAACCCGCCAATAGATGTGAAACAGAGAGAGAGACACCTGGAAGAGGGTTTGTAGCACAGAGAGAATGCAGAAGCAAAGGCGAAGGCTGTGTTTTGATGCTAAATTCCCAAGGGGAAACTGAGAACTGATGTGTGGAATACACACGCTTTTAAGAGAGGGAAAATGAAGGGCATTTCAGGAGAATGCAATGTAAAAACTGAATTTTTGAACTTTAGTAAGTTTTTATTCTGGGATCTCTTGACCCAAAATTGAAGGCAGCTGGCAACAGTAAGAACAAACTACTGAGGGATATGTCTGGTAAATCTCTGGAAGTAGGGGAGGTACCTCTAGCGTATCAGAGATGTCAGAGTTTGACCAAAGAAGACAACCAGGATCATACAGACAGAGAGATCCACTGTAAAGTCATCAGAAACAAATGCTCAAAGTGCAGAGCAGAGGTGTAAAATGTTCCCATCCTGAAATCTTGACCCTCTTGAGGGCAATAGAAAAAACCCTGGCTGCCTTTAGACCGAGAGGGCAACAATTCAAGTGTTTGCTTAGCAGTCAGAGAAGGAACATTACCTGGTGTACAGCCCACACTGCTTTGTGATAAACATGTTATAAAACAGATGTTTGCACAGAACTCCTGTTGCTTACAAGGGGAAAATGACGGGGCGAAGTGGGGTTTTTTATATGCTGCAGAAGAGCACAGGCTGGAGGATGGCGGCTGTTCTGCTCTCCTGGCTCAGCATCCTGAATTCTGCTGTCTCTTCTGCTGTTTCTTCTCTCACGTTACCATAATTTTACAATTGAACTCATCTCACGGCATTAGCTAGTGTCACCCTGTTTGATAGAGTCATAAAACAAACAACCCAGAAGAGTTTGTCACCGCAGCCGTGTACTTTATAAGGCACAGCTCTGAATAAATATGTAACTGTTCACACCCTTTCAAAAGCACCGGGACAGGAACACACTGAACCGAAAGCACTGATTTATATCTAAAGCATCAATGACTCCAAAGTAAGAGCGAAAATGTAGGTTAGATGGATAGTGGGTGCTACAAAGAGTTATTGCTCTGTCATTTTACGTCTTGGAGTGCTGTGTGGGGTGGGTGAGAGCAGAGAGCAAGACAAGATAGGAAACAGCCAGCTTGGATGCGTGGTCTGGAAACAAAGGACTGTCACAGCTCATCCTACCTGATTGACAATACTGTTTAAAATCATAATTTGCAGTATAAGTCAAGAGGAAGGGTGACAGGGTTGTTTCTCAGAAGCATCTTTCCTGGTAAGACATGGAGCCCTTCCAAAAATACACCAGGGAGGACCAGCTCTGCGTGCAACTCCTGAACAGCTACGCGGGACGGCACACTGAGTTTCATTGTATGAATGAAATCAGCTGAAAGGACTCATGAAATTTAGTGGTGTTCATAAAAAGAAAGTTATACATCCACACTGGCCACAGGGAAATGTCGGCAAATAGTTTGAGATCCTATCTGCTGGATTTCTCCTGCGTAGGCTGGGAGAGCAGAGGGGATTACTTCTGGGCAGCACCCTTGGGCCCACCAAGTTGAGTTTTAATAAACGAGCACATGAACAGGCTGCCCATGTAATATTTGTTCATATACAGAAGTAACAGCATCAGTAGATATACTGTGATTTACTTTGTGAAATTCATGTGAAAAATAATAATTAGGCATTGCACTATAAACCCTCATGTGCCATTGCTAAGCATCAAACCAAAGCACCCACATGTGTAAAGGACTTTGGTTCTATTCTTAGTGTCAAAATGCTAAAAAAAGAGGTAGTTTCAGTAGGGAATTGTTACGGTCAGGTTGCCTGAGATTCACTCTGATGTACTCTAAATGATGTGTTAAATGATGATTTCCAACACAGCCTGTAGCAGAGAGTTTGTTTGGAATGACATTTGTTGTGGCACCGGTGGCCACTACGAAGACGAATTTATATATACACTTAGAGCACCTGCCTGCCGAGGTGTTGCAGATAAGTTCTGCATGAGCAGATGACAACAGAAATTTTGCAAGCAGTCACAAACTGAATTTATGCTCCAAAATACCAATGAAAAGGTTGTCTGCAGCACTTTCGCCGCTGCTTTCGTGAAACATATGCAGCCAAACTGCCAGCTGTTGTTATTAAACATTACATGGTGATTTCTTCAGCAAATAACTGTCCTTTAACAAGCCAGCCCACACTGCTGTGGGTGCTTGCAACTTGCTTAACTTTTAGTCGTGCAGGTTTTGCAGAACAGCTTCTCTTTGCTACGTGGTTGTGAATGGTGACATTTATAAATGAATATAATGCCTGAAATTGTATTCAGACCTATTTAAGCACCAACATCTACACAAAGAGAACTCTGATACTCAGAGATTAGCAGAATACTGATAGAAAGATACCTACATGAAGGCTGAGTCAGGAGCAATGATGGATTTGCCCACGGTTCGTTCAGCTTTGTTAAGGAAGCCTTCCCAGTGAAGTAACTTCTTTACCCTGCAAACATTTAGCTCTGCTTTTACAGCTGTGTGTTTTTATATAAATATGACAACAGTGTCCTCATCAGTCCTGGAGACTGATGCCACCTCCCCTAAGGACAGCGGTCACAGTCAGAGCTCCCCCTCTTCCTTTGCCACCAGGTCTCAATATCAGGACCTGGGTTTTTTGCGGTGGTGTATTCTTTTCTGGGCTACTGTATGGAGCATATAAGACTCTTATCCTCCCAAGGGAGAGAGGGTTTCCCTGTTTGCAGTGTATTTCTTCTTTACTTGCAGACTCACCACTCTCTGGGGATGTCCTGGGACCTGCTCGGGCTCTTTGAGAGGTCGGGGCAGGAGGAGTGGGGTGAGCTCTGCTGGCCTCTCTGTGAGGCCAGCTCGATGCTTATCTCGAGCCCTGGGAAGCCAGCTCAGGAAGCTAATTTGGCAGGAAATGATTGACTTTTTTAAGGTTTGGTTTTTGAGAGTTCCTCTGCCTGAGTCGGCTTCTCACATGGTGGGGCAAGTTTTTTGAGAGTTCCTCTGTCTGAGTCGGCTTCTCACATGGTGGGGCAAGTGTCTGTGCAAGGGTGAGTTGTGCCTGGGGAGCAGGAGGGAAACACGGCAGCACGTTCCCACCTGGTTTAGCCGTATTGTACAGCTGCCTGGCCCGCCGCCTCCTTGCCTGGCTCCAAATGCCTTTCTAAGCCTGCTCACATGAGTTTGGGCTCTTGTGGTTCCAAAACTTGGTTGCACCAAGTTTGCACCAACGATGTCTTACAAACCACCTTTGCAGGTGAGGGAGAGAAGAGACCAAGTCTCCCAACGGACGTGGTCCTGGCATTGCCCCTGAATTGGATCAAACCTCTGCCAGAAGAGTAGTTCATCTTCTGCCACGCTTTCCCTTCCCTCTCACACATCCCAGACGTGCCTAGCACCCTCCTGCCTAAATAGTTTGGGATTTTCCAGCCTGTCATAATGACCAGGACACCAGCAGGATGCTTTCCAGCAAACTCTTCACCAGTTTCTAAAGCCTGAGAAGATGCACTAAGTGGGAAGAGAACATCATACTTTTATGTTTAGACAGCCCTCCTAAAATGCCAACAGTGGCTGCCAGTCCCTGGTGATTCCAGTAGATTTTGTACGGTGAGAGCGGCTTCCACCAGTGCACAACTTCAAGTGGTTTCACGAACACCCAGCAGTAGCCTTTATGCTAAAACCAGTTGTGTCTGAAGAGCCTGCTGAGTTTAGCTGACGTACAAGCCAAAAAGCAAGCAAGTCTAACTTCCCAAGTGCTTTCTTTGCTTTCAGATGCTTTTTTTCTGTTTCTTTACTGGTTTTCCATTGTCTGGCATTTACAATACACCCGCAGAGGTAGAAAGGCATATATTTACCTCTCTTTCCTATCAAAGCTACTTTAAACTTAAGGCACAGTGCTGTTTCCATTTGGAAAAATTTTTGTACAAGCCATTTACAAGACCTTTACAAGCCATGGTATGCCAAGACCTCTCCAATTTCCAATTTACTACAACAGAGTCTAGCTGACGTGGAGGAGGAAGGAGCTCGCCTATCCCACCCGAAGGCCAGCTGGAGGATGCAGCCACCGCTGCGTACGGACAGCAAAGCTGCGGACAGAGAGAGGGAAAGCCCGGGAGGAGGTGGAGGCAGCGAACCAGTCTGCAAAGAGGGCCAAAACAGAAAATGTTTGCTACGCTCCAGAAGTCATCTTGCTGGGACACAGAGACAGCCTGGCTTCTGCCAAGACAATTTCTTCAAACCGTTTGGATGGAATTGATGGCAGAATGAACAAGCATAGTCATTAAGTCCAAAATACATCTGAAAAGAGATATATAAATATATATATCTATAATTAATGGTGTAAATATCTTCAAACTTTGGTACAATTTATTTCTTAGCTTGCTACCGCTCTCACTGCTCCTGGTCCCATCGTCTGACATATAAATGACCTTCTACTGTAGCACTGCTCCAGGGAGGTTCAGTGCCAGCTTCGCAGCAAAAAATCATCATCTAATGGCCTCAAGAGGGGATGAAAGCCAGCATTTGCTGCCATTTACTGTTGGTCTGATGTGGTTTCTTGTCCTGTGAGCATCCCATGCTGCCAAGCAGAGGCAGCACCAAGCACATGGGCACTTTTGGGGAGTGTCGAAAGGATTTGGGTAGTCAGTCCAGTGCTTTCAAAATAAAAGAATATCACTTAGAAAAAATTTAAACCAAAACAATGCCGCATGGGGCAGAATGAAAGAGAAGTAGGAGGTGGGAGGGCATTGGGAGCCACAGGGGAAAGGCCAAGGAGGGCACATGGAGAGAACAAACAGGGCTTCCCGGAACCGGGACAGGCTCAGGGTCACTCCTGGCTGCACTCGACAGCTTCACAAACACCCCGGCACGATACTAGAGTGTAATATAAACCTCGACTCCTTGAGATTAATGATGGCTGGGAAATAATTTTATCGCTCCCCATTACGCTTTAGGAGCCCTTCAGGAAAAGTCCCCGAAATTCTTATGGGCTTTCAATGAGGGCGAGGTTTTGCCCTGGTGTCCATCCTCCTTTCCCAGGAGATCTTATGTCCTGCGCGTATCACGTCTGCTTAGTCCTTACCCAACCATGCAAGAGCTCAACCTTTTGCCTGATAGTTTCACTCTCTATGGAGATGCTGCTTCTTTTTTTTTCTCTCTCACTTTCTCCTCTGCTGAAATCAGGGAATTCTGGATTTTCCTGCTGGGTCAAAACCCAGTCCCCTTCCTCACAGGGGGTCAGTTTAACTACACATCACCGTGCCAGATGGGGACTGTTAGTACCACCCAGTTTCATTAGTCATCAAGGGCTAAAGTTGCGCTTCGAACATTCATCAATCGGTAGGAAAATATAGGCATCAAATTAAAACTCTCAGCGAACTCCAACACCTTAGGGCTTTTTCCTTTTACAAGTGACATTTTCCTCCACTGAAAACAGAACTACTTGTGCAGGTGGTTTTTAAACACAAACAGCTGCTCCATGGAAATGCAGTCGGGGAAAATAATTCAGAAAAAAAGCCAAAGACAAAGCCGTGGGTGTGGAGCAAGAATCTATACTGCCCCAATTCCCAGGGAAATATAGGAAGGGAAGAGAAACCTCAGATATAAACAGTAAGTGGAATTTCCATTGCACTGGTCCCAATAAACACACCAGCTTTAAGGGATGAAAAATGGGATCAAGGGACCAGAGTGAACCAGTCGGTATTGCGAGGGAAAGCGGGGCTGAGGGGTACGGCTCATAAAAAGCGGCTTCATCTTTCAGTGTCAGAACAATGCCCGGGTATATGTTAAACTGTGTTATCAGTGAGGGAAGCAGAGCAAGGCTGGGATAAACAGCACGAGATAGCTAGGGTTTTGTGGTCACAATTTACTCCTGCCTTTCCAGATAGTTCCTCCTTTCTTTTTCCTTCGTTTCGATCTGTCCATCTTTTAAAAGGTCCTGTGGGAAGTAGCTGCTTTTAGCACTATCATTACCATTTCAATTACCAATATAACATTCTTTGGCTACACAGTATTAAAAAAAAGCCTAAGTAGCTGTACTGTGGCCAGACTGTGAGGTAAACTACCCAAGATCACAGACAAGTATTGCTGCTCTTTCCTTATTCCACCACTTTGCCCTCCAACGTCTTTGAATCCCTCCATTACCTTTCCTGCGCACCCCCTCAAGCAAAAACTGCCGTTTTCACTTTCAGGGCACTTTGTGCTTTAGCACACGGTGTGTACCATCACTGTGTAGAGACACAAGGTCAACTCCCCTTCCAATAACAGCCTGCAGAGGTAACTCTTGAAATGCTGCATTCTCTCCAGCCCTACCCTCCAGACGAAGGAGGCTCTCCCTGCAAACACCCCCAAAGCTATTTCACCGGGCTCCTCCCAACTCTCCTTCAAATTCCTCTTTGAATTCACAAGGATTAATCTCATGGTATGCTACAGCTGCTGTCAGGATGACAAGTTTTGGTTTCCTCCTCTCTCATATCCATCCATTAATGCTCTCTTTGATGGTAAGGTCCTAAAGCAAGAACCATCTCTGTGCCCTTTATTCCCCACCCATCACGCAGATTTCCTGGTTTCTGCTGTCCTGGTGGTGAAGCCTCCAAATAATTTTGAGTAAAGATTGAAAAAAAAAAATTCATTAGCTATTCGCAGACATAGGAGGATTATGATCTCAGCTAACACGAGCGGGCCCAGAGCCACCTTCCTATCTGAGCAAGTGTAATGCTATTGCAGTAAGAACCCCAGAGCGTTACCCATTACTTTTCCTGGCGCTGACAGTGTATAAAATACTTCACGTACAGACATGAAGATGGAGTCTCCACCTTGGGAACTGCATTCCAAGAAAACGACATGAGCAGAGAAGAGGTGCAATGAAAGCCAATCTGATGCTGGTGAAGGCACACATGTAACTTGTTAGTCCCACCGTTATTTTTCCCTTTCTCTATAGTCCTATTGCATTAATGCTCTTTGGCGGCAAGGACTTTACAACGGGATAAGCTCTTTTATCAAACCGAATCAGACCAGTAGTAGGCCAGCCTGGGAAGGACCAACTGCCAGACAGCCCTGGAAGGTGTGCAATCCTTGTAGCAGACAAATCAATAGCAAAACCTTAAACATTCAGGAACACAGAATAATCAATTGCAATATTAACGTGCTGGTAAAATGATTAAAGTTTGGCGTTACACATATTTTCAAATGTACTGACACTTCATTCTCATAAAGGCCAGCTCAGTTATGTTTGATTTGTATTCATATCCTATAATGTGAATATATTTGCTCAAAATTGCTTAGTAGTAAATCACCATCACAGAAATAAGCTTATATTTATTTTTAGTATTCATGAATTGCATGGTATTGGACCATCATATATTTAACACCTCTGAAGAAATCCAACCGTAACTTTTGAAAGGAACACCTTTATATATCATTATGGACATTGTTTCCTTAACAGTTAATCACACACTCTCTAATCATGTGACTTTTACCTTAAGAGAGAAAAATGAATGACTCTTTAGCTTGAAATGAAAAGCCCTCTACTTGACCTCTCAATGTGAAAAACCACATCGGGCCAGGTCCTGAGGGTGCTGAGCACTCTCGGCCATGCACTGAGGACCCTTGGTTTCCACCGAAGCCAACAGAAGTTGAAGTCGTTCAACAACTTGACTGATCAAGTCTGTAATCACTAAAAGCTCTCTCTAGAGGGGTATAAATATGGACAGTCACTTCACAGATTTAGTCCAGCATTCGGGTTACTTTAAAACCAAAGCTGTCGGAGAAAATGTTGGATCTATGATACGACTTTGAACCCAGGTCACTAAAATCTTTCCCGACGCAGCATCTTCTTTGGGATTCTTAAGAAAGCTAAACCTGCAAAGACAAATATTATGGCAACAAAAATAAATGCGTGAGTTTTTAACCTTTTCAGGGAAAGTAATTCCTTTATTGGCTGCAGCTAAAACTTCCTACCTTTCTTTCCCTTTTTGTTGTATCTGTGAGTAATTTCTTCAGTCACATTGTTTATAAGAAGTGAAGTTATTCGTAATCATGCCTTAAGAGTATGTACACAAACTGGACATCCTAATAGAGCACTATGTATTAAATTCCTGATTGTTTGACATAAATTCTCTCTCTTTCTTTTACTCAGACAGGAAGCTTCCCATTTATTTACGAATAGGTTAAGACCCTAGTCATGTTCCTAACCATGTTCCTAAGTGCTAACATATATTAAGTAAATTTAGAGCCTCTTCTGCATAGGAAACAAATTAAACTGGTTAAACATGGAGAAAGACTAAATGTAATCTATCTTTTGTCATGTTTATGATATTGGAACGCATCTTATATGAATGTTCCAATTTGGCTGTTACAGCAGATGGGTTGCTTATGATAAACCACAACTACAGACAGAGAATGTGATAATATAAATCATAAAGAAGATAAATAATGAAATTCTTTGAAATAACATTGGTTAAATATTTAGACATTTGGTTTCTAAGCTTGCTTGCACATACGAAATAGTATTCTCTACTGATGGAAAGAAATGCTCTGAACAATAATCATATTGGGCCAACAAAGTCTACAGAACTTATTTGCATTTACAGTTCTCTTTGGATTTATATGAAATTTGCATACACAGGGAAGATATTTGCTCTCAGGGGAATAGTCTGGTTAGGAAACCTGCACAAAAAAGTAAGGACAACCCATGACTGAGTTATTCTTCCTTAGGTCAGGGCACACTGGAGCGCTGTTCTTTTTCCTCCTCTGTCCTTCTTTGTGTAAAGTATGCAAGTCCAGGGAAAAAGTGAAGTCTTGACTTTATCCTCACTAATTTATAGCTGACCTAGCTGAGGTAGGTACCAAACCTCAAAATTATTACCAGGCAGAACTTCAATTTTCCAATTCACAGAAGTCCTAGAAACCTGATTTCTACCAGTAACTTAAGAAGGAAGATTAGTGTGCAAATCCGATGAGGGAGACATGCAACCGAGCTTATGACTGCACCAAAGAAAGTAATCCACTTCTCACAGATTTTATTTTTACTGGAAGCTTTACACATTTCAAAGGTAGGTGTCGAGTCTAAGCTCCCCTTAGAGAGAGATTAGACTTCTTGAATGCAACCCTCATCATCCTCACCTAGGCGTTTATAGGAAAATGAGTGAATTGCCCCCAAGGGGTGCCTCTCTCTTTAAACTGATGATCAATTTAAATTGCTGAACAATAGATGGCTAATGTAGGCTAGATGTCTAAGGATAGCATTTTACGTGGCTAAAGATGGAGATGTTTAATGACGGTGTTTCAGTTTCAAATACCCCTCATGCATTCTGCTCAATGAGGGCCCAAAAGAGCAAAGCTTGAGCGCTCAGGAGTTAAACCAAAAATCATTTATGTACTGGGTTAGGAAATGGAGCTAAGCTTGTGCCTCCTGAAATACAAAAGGATACCTGCCCCAACTTTATACAGAGTAGGACTGAGACTTGTCTTTTTCCGAGCTTTCTGTGAGATACACATCATTTTACATGATTCTTGGTTAGTTCCATTTAATACCCACAGAAATGAAAGCGACTGAGGTATTCATTAAACAAAGATACAGGTGTATTCACAACAGTGTCGTTCCTCTGCCCAAATCCTGGCACGACTTACATCCAGGGGATCAAAGGGCTGCGAGGGCAGCCCACAGCCAAGTTCACGGAGCCAATATTCCCCTCCCAGGAACTGACGCATGATTAAACACACAGAAACTGGAGCACGCGTGGTGCCCCTTCCTTTTAAATTAAGGCTCTTGCCTTTTTAAATGAAGTGATTATGATGGAGGCAGCGGGATTAAGAGAGGACCAGGGCCTTTTGTGCAGGTGGTTTCCCTAATAGGAGACTTTCCAGCAAGAGAGCACTATATGTTCTTCAGGCTCAAAGCTAAACTTCTATTAAAACCAATTAATTCATTGAACAGGCTTGTATCGCTTTACAGTGCCTGGGCCTCTGCTTAAAAGAAATCAATTGTATGAGTACAGCTGAGAAATAACCACTATAATAGATGTTTTAGCTCTTGCTTTTACTTTTCTCTGATAGCCCTTAAGGTGGTCAGAGGTAAAACCTAAAGATGCATTGTAGCCTAAGGGATGATTGAATGAAAAAATGGGGGATGGGAGCAGAGCTATGCTGATAGACCAATTTCCCACCACTGCAAGCCAGCGCAATTGATTGATGAATCCTTGCTCTGTCAAGAGGCAGCCCTTCAGATTTGATCACATAAATACTCATTCAACTCAAATTCTGCTTGACAAGCCTCAGACAGCTTTGTTCTGTCACAGATATCATTGGAAGGAAAATGCTCCATTAATCATCCTTAATTAACTTTACCATAGTCTGCTGGAACCAATATGTTCCCTGGCTAAATCCCTAAGACTTAGCCAGATTTCTGTAGTTATCAAATAGAGAGCTGTTTTTAAAGTTCCTCTCCCTTATTGCTGTTAACTACAGGAAATCTTTCCCTGCCTGTTTTCTAGGAAGTCACTTCCATTGATCAGGATGCGGCTTAATCCTTTGACAGTTGAGCTCCTTTGCCAGAGACACACAATTATACCTATTTCTGATTATAAAAGATTACTGTTACATCTGCAATAAGTGCTAAGGTGGTTTGCTTCCGAAACACCCAGTTGTTTTCAGGCTGCAAGAAAGCTTTGCAAACACAACTAAAAAAATTTAAAGACTTACAAAAAGGGAACAGGAAGAAACACAAAGTATTAGTTGGGTTTTGGGGACAACTAGAAGTAATAGATACTATTTCAGGTCCAAAGCAGGTGGAAAGTCTGAAGACAATGCTCGTTAGCCTGGGATGCCACTATCTTTTCTCACTCAGCAGTTTTGTTCTGCCAAGGAGCTGGAGGAAGCCCTGGGACCATTGTGTTGACGTTTTGCCACCAAGAGAAAGGATCCTCAGATGGGTTCTGCTTTTGATGGGTGTCCTCCTTTCACGGGGATGCTGCTGAAC
>NW_009613360.1:26431-28434 GCF_000690535.1 Cariama cristata
TGCATTTACCCTACGGAGTTCCCTCCATCCTTGTGTATTGTTACACTGATAATATTTCTTTCTTTCTGACACCCTTCTGATGTTTCCTTTTAACATGGTGAAAAACCTGTATTCCTCAGGGATTTTAAATGGGACTTGAGGGGTCTAAAATCTTGCTGGATTGGGGCCTTGCTGCTGTAGGTGCTACGCAGAGGCAATGGGAGCAACAGACCACGCAAATAAATTCCTTACTCATTTACTCCCATTGACTGGGATACGTCCCTATGGAAGGATTCGCTGAAGATGAGGAAAGAAAATATCACGGAAACCATTTGATTAAATAGAAACAAGTGTCAGAACCATTTCTTTAGTGAAACAAAGCCTTATATTTGTTAATCTGACAGAACCTTACTTGTGAGCAGCCTTTATTCTTGAAAACTGTGTTACTGAAAGCTTAGGAGAATATGGGCTATCTATATTGCTGAACATTTACATGTGAAGCTGGACACAAGCAATGAAATATAACCTAAATTGTTGAGCAAATGTAATGGTAAAAACTAACGCTTCCTTTATTAAGGAAATATAGTATTTTAAAGTAAACACTGTAGCATGGGGGCGGGGGGGCGGGAGATCATACTCTCTCTCCGTGTACACCAGAAATCTTCTGCTCGCTCTTAGGAGAAGTGGCTTTGTGTTATACTGTCTACCAGCCTTGGATTGTGGTCAATTTAATCAAGGCTCCTCCTGACAGCAGCGCTGCTCAGTCAAAAATGGAAGTGACCATTTCAAGCTGTGCGCTCCGAGAAGCCAGCTGGCCAATTTAAAGTCTCGGGAAAGTTGACATACTAATGTTTTCTTTACAGCACCAAATATACTAGTTATAAAGGCATCTTTTCAGGTTATACAGCAGAAAAAGGCAGATGCATAAATCAGGGCTACTAAGCCTTTACACAGCAAAGGACCAAACCAGAGAAGCATCGACTGACAGCAAGAGGACAATGACTTGGGTCCAGAAATGAGAGTAAAAAGGTAAAAGAGGTAAAAAATGGAAACAACTTCTGCTTTCTTATCTTGTCCTCGGGAAAATCCAGAGCCTGAAGAAATAGCCAAAGTTGGGACCTTTTCAACTGGCATAAAACTTTCTGTAGGGTTAGGTCCGCTTTGCCATCAATGCTCCTTTCCATTTCCTTTCCCTCTCAGTTCCTTCTCCTTTTCCCACCCATTTGTTTCCCCCACTTGCTCTCATTTCTGCTTTATTTTCTTCCTCTTTAACCAACATTTTGCAGAAATTTCTCTCCCCACTGAACAGGGAGCTAATCTACCTTTGGCTGCCCTCCCCCAGCTCGCAGGGTTGTGGGTTAGGTTTCCCCCCATCACCTCAACACAGAGGTGCTCAGGGAGAGGAGAAAGGCGAGATAATTAAAGTCTCGGGAGGACGGAGTCTTCCAGCCATAGTGCCTGCCTAATTCTGCCTGGAAAACAACGATAAAGCAGATTTATCAGCACTAACCTGGGTTTTGCTCTTAAAGCAGGTTGCAGGGAGGTGGGAGCCCTAGTGATCCTGCTCCTTCCAGCACTGGGATCCGTGGTTGTCTGTCTTAGCCAATCTTGCCTCAAAATACAGCCATCATATGAAATGACGGACAAAACACATAACTGAAAGAATACTTAGATGCAGGAAACTTAAAAAAAAAATAATAATTATATTATCTAGACCTCTATGAGAACATCCAGTCCATCTTTAAATCACAAAATGAAATAAACAGGATCAGATGTATAGTGAAAAACCTGTAAATGTCCTTTCTCATTACGGAGGTCAAAGAATACATTAGTTATTTTTAACTAATGTCTTATTCGACCCCATGCAAACTTGAATCAGTTTGGGTCTGACTGATTCAAAGCTGTTCTCTGGTTCCCTGCTCTGCTGTAATAATTGACTAGGCTAGACTTTAGAAAGGTCAAAAAAGCAGCCCCACTTCATATTATTTCAGCTAATAACTCAGTTCTTAAATCAAAATTTAAGA
>NW_009613360.1:28462-49751 GCF_000690535.1 Cariama cristata
CCTCCCCTTCCATTAAATCCATATGTAATTTCAAATTAAATGATAGATGTCGAAAATCGTTACTTTTTGCTTAATTACTTTTAAGTTACTGGGGGACACAGCATGAGGGTTTGTTAGAAGATGTAGGATCCTCCAAAAAGATTGGAATTAAGAAAATCTCAGAAAATCTCAGAAAATGCAGCAGCGACGAAAGAACCTCAGGAAAAAACAGCAGGCTATGGACAATCTAAAAGCAAAAACAGGCAGACACATTGCAGCATCTAACGCAGGCTCAGAAATGGCTGGGAAGCAGATCTGTAGGGTACATACGGTAGGGCTGATAGGATGCTTTTCAGCACAGATGAGACGTGTTAGTCACGACAAACATACTGGGGGCTTCCTTTGAGAGGCAGACAACAAAAGCTTCAAATTAAGCTATCATCACTCTCTTCTTTAAATATATACATTTCCAAAGTATACCGGCTTATTAAGTGCAAATCCAAAGACTGAGTCGTGTCAACTGTTTAACATAAGAGTTAACATGTAAGTAACTCATTTGTACAAAAGATTCTGATGTTAATTCATAAACCCCCAAAATCCAAGTGCTTTAATTACATTATCTTGCAATGTTATATGCACCCACAAAAAACTTTCTCTGTCTTCAGCATGTTCTTATTTCGTTCTGCTGTCCTTATTTGACTCCCTTCCACAGAAAATTGGCCTTAATCCCAATGTAGGAATGCAAGATGAAGATCATTAGGAAGTACAGCAGTGTGAACAAAGTCTGTCATTCCTCCAAGGTCATCATGATTATATTTATGAAAAAAGAGAGAGAAAAGTAACCCTACTTGCACATGTAAGAAGACGACCGCTTTGCCCCATTGGAAGTCACCAATAAACCTACCCTGATTCCCAGGGGTGAGGATGGGAGGATGTTTGGCCAAGCACATCTGTGTGCACATCTGGGGGACCTTTTTGGTACACACGTGGTTGCCCCACACATCTGCTTTTGCCTCAGTGTCTTGAAAACAGAGATTTCAAATTGGGCATGGCACAATTAAGCATCTGTTGTAGTCAGCCAGTTGACATAGCAGTGTTTTCTCTCGCTCCAGCTCTCCCCTTACCTCCCCCAAAATGCCTTCTCTTTTTCCACTTTCAAAGAGATATTTCTTTTAAGACGCCAAACACTGGCCTTTGACTGCTGTTTATGGGATACTTATTTGGGGCTGCAATAAACTGCGAGTGGTTTGAGGTTGGCTCTTCAAACTGTAACCGCTGTTGGGTTTTGTGTTGTTTTTTCTACCGAGGGAGTTTTTTCTTTCCCGTTTCCCCGCGGTCGCTCCGCGCTGGGCTTTTGTTTAGCCTCTCGGCACGGCGTTGTTTATTTGCACTAACAGCACCGGCCGTGCTCCCCGTGGACTGTTTGTCCAGTGGCCTGTGGAGCCTCCATGACTTTACTGTTGACAAGTGGTAGGTGGGATCCAAGTTTTTGTGGTTAAATTGTTTATTGATAATTACCTGTTAATTACTACTGCTGCCAGCTTCCTATAATTTATCATAATCACTGTTTTTTCTTGCTCTTAGAAATACATGGGAAAGAGGAGGGATAACAAAGAGGGCAAAAGAAGCAAGAGGGCCCAGTTGTGATCTCTCCTTCCTGAGTTTTAAAACTGCACGATTTGATTAATTTAACCTCTGGCCAGCTCTTGTCAGTGCAACCCGTCAGTACGATGAGGGCGTCCCCTCCCCGGGGGCTGCCGGCTGGGGACAGCTCTTCTCCTGCATTCACACAGGGTAGGGATTTGATGTAAGAGCTCAACACAGCCACGCTTTCACTGAACTGTGGAAAAATGTAAACACTTCAGAAAGTAATTTTTTGCTTATAAAGGGCACGAAACAGTTCTCCACCGTGTCTGAAGAAGGACCACTTTTTAGGGACTTGGGTTTTTGGTGTGTTGCTTGGAAGCTGTCTGTGCACTAAGGCATCACCATAGGACATCTGCAGAAAGACCAAGTGGTACCCTTGGTTGTACCACTCTAAACGTGTTGCTCCAAACCAGGACAAGCCAGGGAGCCATGTCCCCTGGCTGTGGCACAGCTGCCTGATGAATCGGGGAGGGAGGAATCCTGTCTGGGAAGGGACTCATTCCTCGAGCGTAGACCACCCTGACCACTAGCTCTGCCTTCCACGGCTGGTGAGGCTGCAGCTGGTTGGCTCTTCAGAGGGCTTCTGGTGGCCATGGGATTACTCTTTAAAAACTGAAACTAAAACTAGACCTGTGTATATGTCTCCTTAAGTGCATTTCCATGTCTATGAACTCTGGCATGTCTTCAGCTCATCTTTAAAGCCACAGTGTTTGGTGCAAATGCATTTTTAAGGGGTCACAATGAAAAGGCAGTATCCCTTGTGAGATGCCACCCAACTATCAAATTAAGACTGTTTAATAATACGGAGCACAAAACCCAGCACCATCAGCAGTCCTGGAAGGGATATGGAAA
Source organism: Cariama cristata (assembly GCF_000690535.1). NCBI lineage: Eukaryota > Metazoa > Chordata > Aves > Cariamiformes > Cariamidae > Cariama > Cariama cristata. Next base: position 30,941 of record NW_009613360.1, read on the forward strand.
AGCAAAAGCAGCTCAACGCCACGGGGTACCCACAGATACATTTTCATGAACGCATTACTGCAAATCGTTGCAATTCCTGTAGACACAAAACAAACAATCGTGTTTCCACGTTTTGACGAGGGTACACAGTTGCCCCTTTTAGAAGCATTACAGCTGGGAAGGAACTATATCTTCATTTTGATACATTTATAGAATTTTTATTCTAGGTGCCTATTTACACATTTCCTGGTCTAAACAATAGCCCCCCGCTTCCCCGTACCATGTGCACATCGGTCACTGCCCAGCACCATCCCTCCTCGTGACTCAGGCTGTGTACAATTGTCCAGGTAGCCCACGACAGTTTATAATCATTGTTTGGTATAATTGGAAGCAGAAGTATTTATACGCACCCGTGTACCCTACAAGTAAATTTATAAAGGCAACTGTCTCTTTTAATCTATAGCATGGCCAGTGTAAACAGTAATTTGAAGGAATATTCAGATTTATTACATTACTCTCTTAAAGATCAATGTTTAAAACGGATATATATTGCATTAATCCAAACACACAACAAATCATAAAGCTATTTACACAATAAATTTACAATTCCCACAGACACTTTAATCCTGTTTCTGCCTCCAAAGAGCGCTCTTGTCTGCACACACATATCCACCCGCAAACACACTCACACGCTCACAAAGTACTATTGTGATGTTAATTAACCTAATTTATAAACTGCCAACTAGACCCGTAACCTCAGCACAATATACATTTAACCATAAAGATGTGAATTAAAGTCACATTAAGGGGAACGACAAAAGCAAAGAAATTTGGCATTGGGGTTGACGTGTGATCGCAACCTCAGCCCTGTGGCACCTCTGGTGTCACCCCTCTGCGAGTCAACAGCATCGCTTCGGGCTTCAATCCTGCTCGTCTCACCTTCCTACGGCTAAGGCATACCCCAAGTTATTTAAACTTCATTTCTGTGGTTTAAAATAATATCCCATTGACGTGGGATCCAAAACTCCTTCAGAGCTAATGAAATGTCACCCTGCCAAACTGAGACGATACATGCCAACCTTTAGCCTGGTGTGAAATTTTATAACTGAGTTATAAACCCCTCAAAAACCAGAGCTTATAATGGAAAGGCTGACAGATTCTTAACTATACAGTTTCCAGTGGGCTTCTGCTTAATATACTGTATTTCTTCTCCTTGAAGATATTAATTTACTTTTTGAAATGTTCATTGCTAAGATTAAGCGTAGGGTTTTGAAATGTGTTCACAGGCAATTTATGCAGGCACACAAATGTACTCTTCTCCAGATGCACAGAATACTAATTTGAAAATGATTTATATGCCGTGCCGTACTGTACATCCATCCCCTGCTCAAAAGGTTTTCCTCTGACACAACACTGGGATCATCTCATATATTAACCCTCCGATAGCATTAGAAATTCGTTGAAAAATTGATGAGGATTTCGGTCGATGGCATGGGCTGGAATGAATTTTGTGGATTTCAGCAAAATTGCCACGAAGGGCAGAATAGACACAGAATAGACTTGTCAACAAGTGAATACACTGGAAAACAAAGGTCTATACATATAAAATCTATACTTCTATGGGAGGACAAGCAACAGGGAGGTTCAGAAAGACTGTGAAAAGATTGCAAAGTTACTAAATCCTTAGAATAACCAGTTCTTAACCCAATGACTTAGTATTTGGCTGTGTACACACATCATGCTGACCACCGTATTTCCACAGCAGCGCCCGGCTGCTGACTGCACAGAAGGATGGAAGGATCCAACCAAACTGTCGTAACAGGCCTCACAGCTGGCATTAAAATGAGCTTCTTACAGACTTAAACATCTCTTGGCATGTGAATATTTAGTGACAAATACCCCTTCAGCAATTAAAAATATTTTTAAAATATATTTCCACTATTACACCTCCATCAGAAGCTCACTTTTCCTTTCCTCACTTGGTCCCCAGCTCCTCCACATGTAGATGTTTGGGACTTGCTTGGATGTATGCTATGTACACATCAATGGTTTGCCTGCCCAATATGACAAAAAAAAAGGCGCATGCTTGAAAACAACCTATCTCAACGGAAAAATCTTTTTTTTTGAAGCTATATGAATTTCTATATTCACTGTAATTACAGAAGTATAAAATGCATCAGTGATGAGAAAACACACTTGCCTCTGAAGGGTGAAGGCATGGGAGAGGCAAGCAGGATTTTCTTTATTTTTGATCATAGTAAAATTTTCTGGGCTTTGCAGTCCCTGCTCAATCTCGTGTGGCCTTGTGGAGCACCGTAAGAGAAATAGTGCCGGCCACCTGAAGGCTCATTCAACACTCAGAGGAGAAGAGAGAGAGAATTTATAGATAACAGTGGGTGAGATTTCTCGTAGAATATAGTCTGCTTCATCTCTACCTCAATTTTATCAAAAATACACTGACAGTCGAGGTAAGTGGTTCCCACATGGGACAGAGAAAGTCAAATGTGCATACTATAAACACATGACCCTAAATTGCCTTAAAGTAAAAGGGAGAGAGGAAAGCTCTGAACTCTCTAGGAATCCTTCTGTTGTTTGAATTGCAAGTTATGCCATATATCTTAACAAAATCAGTCTCCTGTTATGAACACCAAGGCTAAACCAACCAATTCATTTAGGAAATTTGCTCATCGATGTTCTCTCCAGAGGACTGCCGGAATTGATGGTTTTATTAATGATGCAAAGGGAGCAGCCCCCCTTATTCCCCAGGGCACGGACCAAAATACCCCTCCGAAATCAGTGTCTTAGGGAGCCCGGGGAGGTGGTACCCATCGTGCCAGAGCATGGCATCCCGCAGACCTTACCCCGCAGCGGGTCCCGTGGTCCCCACGCTGCAGCCCCCAGGCCGAGGCCATGCAGACCTGGGTCCTCCTGGGGCTGGAAACTGCTCCCTAGTCATGAGTGACAAAACTCAAAGCTTTTCAGCTGTGCAGACCACTAATAGTTTCTATTTAATATGCTTGATTTTAGGGAATATCTTCAATTTTTGCATCATCTTCGTTATTATTTAAACCCGGTTTGGCTGCTACCTGTACTGTTGGTGGAGCATAGATATAGGAGCTTTTTTCCCTGAAAGTATTTAAACCAGATCAGAACGATCCTGCAATAGGTTCTACAGAGGATTTTTAGAATTACTTCTTATTCAATAAATCTGGTTTAGGTTTCAGTGGGCGGCAGTAAAGAACAAACAGTGGGCCTGGCTCTGCTCCCACTGAGCTCAAAGGAGTTTTGCTACACTGATGAGGCCTCATCCTGTATCAGCGACTATAGCTCCACTGAGGCCATGAAGATCATTATTAAATCAATGAGGTATCTGGTAAAGATCTGATTCACAGTATTTAATAGTAGCTGGGTCACAAGCTACCGTTATCTTTCACCATGAAGATATTTAGGCATCGCTAAACAGCTTACTGCGAACACAGAATTAGGTATCTTTGCCAAAGAGTTGAATGCAATTATGATTTTAGAAAAGATACTTAATATATCCAGTGGAGGAAATTTGGTAATTTGTTCTGTCAACTGGAAGAACAACTTCAGTAGAAAACTATTTCATCTACCCCTGTTTGACATGATATATTTTATTTGAAATAATTTCCTTGGTCTGTGTCTGGAGGGTGAAAACTGACTTGTTCTTATTTATCTTTCTTTTGGGGCTGCATGAATTTCAGACTCATGAAAGTGAGCGACTGATAGCAGTTAAGCTGGGAAGAGCATTGGCAGGGGAGTTCAGACCTTCCACTCTCCTGCCAATGTGTCTCCACTGCAGCCCCAAATACCTGTATATTTTAGCGAACAGCCAGACTTTAAGAGGCACTGCCACTTTTAAAATACCAATAACCGTGATCTATGACTTGGATTTCCTACGGAATGGCAACTAGATTGGTTTAAAAAACTACTTCTCCCCTACCTGCGTTAAGGGGTTGTTGAACACCCTTTGCTGCAATATCCGAATGCTAATTCAGACCATTAATCCCCAAGCACGGGCGCTGAAACGCTGGGTGCCGAAGTGGTGGTAGGGCTCTGAGGGACGGCGGGGGAGTCAGAGATGTGCCTTGATTTAAATGACAGTGGGGAGCAATGCATCACCCCCAAATAACAGCAGCAACAACCAGCAATGGAAGGAATGACTCACTCAATGCTGATAAATTGCACCTTTCATAGCTTAATGAGAAACCAAAATATGCCTAAAATGGAGATGGAAACACGGCTTTCCAAAACTACCTCTTGTGGTGGGCACATCTGTAGGTACTGTAAAGCATTTTGGCTTAATTCTGCTCTATAGTTTCTCCAGCAAGAGCTAGAGAAAAGGTTGAGCTTGGTTTTGTGCTGGGACGGCTGAGCCCAGCCTCACAGTTGCTGCTGAGATGTATGTTGGGGACCATGTTCCAGTAGCCACTGGATTTGGCCTTGCATGCTCTGCTATAGCTTAAACAAAACATTACAGTACAGTTACAAATCTACAAAAGTTTCAGTTGCACTGGAAACACCAACGGGACTTTACAGTAGCATCCTGAAGACACCGCTACAGCTCATGGTTGTGAAACACAGCCACGTGTTACAGAAACCTGAATATCATTTGTTTACATTAGCTCTGGTTTTGGGAGTTTAGGTTCTCACTTCATTGAATATTCATGTCATGCTGTTCCTCACAGCCCAGGTTCTCAAAGAATAAGGAACAAATAAGGTAATATTTATCCCCTATGAATCATGAACTATCAGTTTTCAGTGCAACTAATCACCTTTCATCCACACTTTCCTAAGAACAGATTTTATACGGTACGTGAAACCAGAGGTTGTTACGAATCGTAAGGCAGAGATGAATCAGTTAGGAAGAACCCATTAAACATGAATCCATGGAAATCCTCCTTTTTTTTGTTGTTAAATATTCCTACAATAAATGCTACAGTGTGACTTGCAATTTCCTCAAGTTCCTTTTCTCAGAACAATGATGGTTGGCAGCCGCTCAAGCTGCTTCAGTAAACTTTGCAAGATAGAAAGCAATTTAGTTTCTCTTTAAGACTTCATTGCTAAAGTTATGCTCATTGATTTCCAGCCTCATAATTAAAATTCCTCATTAAACATGCTTGACAGCTGAATGTGATTCCTTTTACCTGCTACTGCTACCTTTTCTTTTTCCTTGTGATACCATTTCATTACAAAAGAACAATAGATTTCCTTTCAGGGTAATATAAGGGCACAGTGAGTAATGTACTCTCTATCCTACAGAAGGCCTAATATTGTTAATTTGCTAAATCAATTAAAAGAAACCACTTTGGAGAGCGACGCAAGCCTTGCATATGGATCACATCAGCCATAATGTGCAGGAGTTCAAAGGCTGGCATTTCGCCCCAGTTGGCACCTAGCAGTTTACTCCGATCCAGGGAATTTGGCTCTTGATTTCAAACAAATACATCCTTAAGGCTTAAGGCCAGGAGTAGCTCCATGTGATTTATGTTTCATACTTTCTCATAACACAAAACCTAAAGAGCTAAAAAAAAAAAAGTTGTTATTACGGGGCGTTTGCTGCAACGTGCATGTAAGTACAGAATTACTCGGTTGCCCCATGCACCTTGTGCTGTTTAATATGAGCTTTTCCTCTGTGTGGTTGGTTGATTCCCTCAAATTTCTTCTCCTCCTGCCAGCTCTGGCAATGCAAGGTGGCAATGACCCGTTTGTAAATGGTTTTGCTTCCCAGGCCAGACTCACACCGGAACACAACACCCGCCTTTCCCAGCAGGAGATATTCACCCCAAAATGTGCAGCCAGGAGAAGGTACTGGCTACACTGGAAACATCCCGCAAAGCCTCAGCTGTGGGAATGGCCACAGGACTGGGGGAACCTCAGGCTGTCAGCTCACAGCCCAGCATCACCCCCGTCGGCTGCTGGCCACCGTGGGAGTGGGGACGGCTGTCGGTGAAGGGGTGGATTTCCCCAAGAGCCAAGGGATGTTTATGGACCTGACCTCTGACTTCAGAGCACCCCAGGATTTCTTAGGCTCAAGCACTTAGCAGAGGAGCAGAAACTCCCTTCCCAATCATAAAATTAGCAATGGGAGAAATTTGAAACAACAGAGTTAAACTTACAGGGATTGTTAAAACATTAAGTACTGCCTAATATGCCAGGTTCTTGGTGCAAAACACATTGCCAGAACTGATGTAGAACTGAAAATGAGGAACAGATCATTGCTTACAGAACAATTAATTGTACTACAGCTTAAGAAAGCAATTAAATCACGTCTGTGGCTTTCCAAATTCCAGTTTACCAATCTAGGCATAGAGCGAGCCAGTTACCATATCAGCGGAGCACTAGGTAATTAGCAACATATTGTGATACAGTACTGCGATCCAGTGTCTTTTCATGAAAAACAAAGTACTGTTGGTCCTCAAAGTTGGTAAAGCCCAGCGCTGCACGGATTTGCTCTCATGCACGTAAATGTGATGCTTGTTTATAGCAGTGCTCAGTGACAGTTAAGGTGCTGTCAGCATTTTCATTACAAACCCTATTTTTCTATGGTTTATAACAGATATTTTTTCCCTCAAAAAATGTAGATGTTATGCTTATGGACCTGGTAGGGTGAATATTTTAAGTCACGCCAAGATGAAATTTGGTACCACAGGCTGTGAATGTGAAAGTGAAGGATACTCATTCTGAAAGAGGTTGCAGAAATAAAAGCTTAAAAAGAAAACAACAAATGAGCATTCAAATACACCAGTTTTATGACAGATACTGCTAATTTTTTCAGGTCACAGATGTGGTTTGTGGAGAGACAATGACTACTGCTACCACTTGTCTTTTCTCTGAAAACTTTTGCCCACTAAAAAGATTTCTGGAATGCCTAAGTGAAGAGATACCATCGCTCTCGCTGCTGGAGAAGTACAGACATCATGTACCGGATAGAAAAATATTTCAAGGATTTCTAGCATAAATACTATCAGAATTCTGATTCATTTCGGTGAGGCTGGGACTATACTCACAGATCAAGATTTAAGCGTTAGACACCATGAAAGAGAGACGGAATTAAACACTGACAGCATTTGCACTGCAGATCCACTTGAGCAATACGGTATGTGACTCTGCAGCACCAGTTGTGGGTAGGATCAAGGTAAAAGAGCAGGATGACCTGGACCTCTCCCTGGGATGTTCATTTCCAGTGCACATACTGTAACTCCTGGACCTTCTGGAGGTAGAAGCAGCAGCCCCAGGCAATTGATGAGGAGTAAACATGAAAAGCAGATGCTAAGAGCTGCACAGAAGCTGTTGGGACAGCAGACGGAAGAGACAAAGGGATGGGATTGTTACAGCGATGCTGAACCAGAGCCACCTCAGAGGCTGTCAGAGAAGGGAACATTGTCCCTTCTTCCACAGCAACCAAGAGACCATCAGGTCTCTTATTTTGGAGCATGTGTCTTGCTAAAGAGCTATTTGGCTAGGTCTAACGTGGGTGATCCTGCAGTATATCAGGGAAGACACAGGACGTATCCCATGTCTCCGCTCTTTGTTTTTTCTGGAAAGGAAATCCGGCTGTGTGGGCCCCTGGGAGCCACAGAACGCTCCACTGGAGACCTGATAACCGTGGGATGAGGACCTTTGCTATTCATTGATGTTGGCTGAAAGTAAAGCCAGCCTTACAGGAGGCACCTTAAGCTGTGTGAGCAGCAAGGCATTTATTCTGACTTTCCTGATGGATGAACTCAGCAGCAACCCCAGCACATGCTGGTGGAACGAGCCTAGGTTTATCTCCCTTTAGGGACACAGAAGGTTGCAAGTGACCAAGAGAAGAGTTGGCATGTTAAAAAACAATTGCCTCTCCCAAGCAGTATGTTTACTAAATAGCCACCCACATTGGCATGTCTTTTGGGGAAAGGTGGTCCAGAAGCCCTTGGGTCAGGAGTGCTGGAGCTCTGAAGTCAGCCCTCCCTTGGACCTGCAGTACCTCAGTCATGCACCCACCCACACAGATAGGGAACAACAGAGTGAGAAGTAAAAGTGGGAACGCTCAGAGGACCTCAGAAACCATCCCACTCCCCAGGCTCCAAACTCCTCCGTTGTTTTTTTCCCATAGAAAAACATATTTCAGAAGAACAAATGCAAACTGGAGGGGGAGAACAAGAAGCAAAGGAGATGGGTGAATCTTTGCAGGCTCATCTCTGACCGTTTCTGAGCATTATTCATTTCCTGGAGCCGTGTCCCTGGGAAACGGTACAGTCACTGCTCTTCAAAATATCCAAATGTACGACACATGAGGGAGTTCTCTCTGTTACGACATCATTCACATTTTTGAACTCTATATCATCCTTATGCTTTAGAAGACTCTCCTCCCAAAGTAAACAAATTTTGGTGGGGCTCAGTGGAAATCTTTTGTGGCAGACAAAGTGATTTTTAAAAAATGGACATTTGGGAAGAAAGAATCTACACTTTGGAACAGGCCCGCATCAAACAAATGAACGTAATACATTTAAAATATCCATGGTCTCAATGTCTTGTCATTGGCAAGAGGGAAACACAATTTTTGAAGGTGAGCCTTGGCACCTAAATCCTTCATTAAACCCTGTCAGTTCTTGAAAACGTCTGGATGTATTTTATGCAACTGAACCATGCACACGAGAGAGAATCCGGGTCTGTGTTTGTCTGCACGAAATCAGGACTCATGGCAGTTCTCGACAGGATCTTCAAACCTCTTCTCTCTCTCCATGGGATGCTCTCGGCTCTCAGTACTCTCTAGCTGCCATTTTCCTATTTGTTATCCACCTATCTGTTTCATTTCCGTCTTTCCTTCAGAGCCTGTGTACATCCCAGAAGACTTTAAATGCCTCTCCCAGTGCAACTGGCAAACATCGAGGTTTTTCAGGGGTGTTACCATAGAAGTACATGGGATTTACGCTGGTCTAGGGGCAGAAAATAGAGCACAAGGAGCATGGGAAAACTCTATGCTGGGACAGACAGGGGAATACACTGACTTCGGGAAAATCCTCCTTTTCTGATCCATTTCTGCCCCTCGAGCACAAAGACACGTTTGTTCATAGTCCTGAGGCATAAATAAATTAAACAGCACAGATTATCTGTAGAGAGAATCAAAGGTGAATTTGATACACAAGCATTTACTAAGGAAAATCTGAGAGAGGTGGTAAACGCAACCATAGGCAAAGATTTTAAATTAATTTCAAAGCAGATCTGTGCTAGAAAGTAATTGAAAACATACCTAGCTCTTACAGCCATATAGGAGTCTTGCCATTCCTACAGGAGATGACCCCAAACCACTCCGTACAGGATCCTGACCAGTCATGTGACTTTTAATACCCACATGATGGCACTAAAATGGCCTATTAGATTTACAGTGTCATTAACCTTCCAAAATAAAATGAGAATCTACTCTGGTGACAGAAAAAGGAAAAAAGAAAAAGGAAAAAAGAAAAAGGAAAAGGAAAAGGAAAAGAAAAAGAAAAAGAAAAAGAAAAAAGAGAAAAAAGAAAAAAGAAAAAGAAAAAAGAAAAAGAAAAAGAAAAAAAGAAAAAGAAAAAGAAAAAGAAAGAAAAAGCAGTCTAACTGCTGCTGGGTTTTGGGTAACCAGTCCGTAAGGAAATGCTGACAGGGGTCACTGTGGCATAATCTTTCATTCAGCCCCAAAGCTGTCACATCCTCCCCAGATGTCTGAAACATAGATATAAATTTTCATTATCCAGCAGAATAGGGGCAGAGGTACACAAAATGATTTTTTTACCAATCAAATTATAGCTCATTGCCAGATTATGTGTAAACACTAATTTTGTGAAGTTTTCATGTGGTCATTTATCTACACCCACATTTAGTAGCACTGCTGAAGCTGAAAAAAAAAGAAGGTTTTTCAAATTAAATTATTGTCTTCATAATCAAGTTGAGGACACATAAAAACTGAATAAAAAATTAATGCTATTACAGAGGAACTGTGTCTTACCCAACTAAACAGTGAGATCACAACATCTTTTTAATGAAAGGAGAAAGGATATACCCCGTTAAAAGGATCAGAAAAACATTGTCGGTGTTGTATAAGACTAATTTGAGGTCTCTCATAGAATTCTTTAAATTCTCAGTATTTTTCCCAGGTTGACCCTTACTCTCCAGCACGGGGTCATGCTGCTGAGCAGCTTCTCAGGAGCTCTGCAGTGAATGCTCAGTGGCAGCAGAGCCTGGGCACCGCTAGCCAAGGGCTCCAGTGGACAGCCAATTCAACTAAGTATTAGAAATATCCAGCTCTCCTAGATCCTAGGTGGTTAAGACCAATATCCTACTTCATGACCATCCCCGGTGACAATAACCACTGGTTAACTTGATAGTCTGAACAGGTAAAATATTCCTTACAGGTGATTGCTTTGCAGCAGTGTAAAACATACCCTTTGCTCTCTAGTCTTACGGTCTCTTCAAAAAAGCTGAAGAAATAGTTCTGCTGGTGGCTTAGTGCACAAACCGAGGGAAAGTCACAAAAATGCCATGTTTCCTTTTTCCTTGTATGCAAGACAATGATATTCGTATTTCTCCATGCACGACAATGACACTAATACTTCTTTATGTCACACGGAAGTTGTGAGGCACAATCCCCGAAATGTCTTTGTAAAAGGCTGGTATGCTCAGAAACGCAAAGCCTACGGTATTATCTTGTTTATTATCTTGCTTTGGGACTGTACCAAATGCTCTGCAAGTCTGGATCACTGTCACCCTGTTACGATGAAAGAAGTGCCTTCAGTTATGAACTACTCCGGAGACACCAGATTAGAGTTCAAAGGCTATTTCTTGCATTAGCAGTAAATACAGGAATTCTGAAGCAAAGTGATATACTTGGTGCGAGCTTTTGCATATCACTTTGCTATTTCGCTCCATAACTGCTTTGCAGTAGTCAGAGCTACTGTTTGAACCTAAGCTCCCTATGAGTTGAAAGTTTGGGGCATGTTTATTGGATAACCCAGATTCTTTTCTATTAACCATCAGCAAACACTTTGTATATGTCACAAGCCTTCCACTCCCTTCCAAGAGACTGGGATTTGATGGAAGGAGAAGGAAAAACATGACTATTATAGATTTAATACATCCCCCCGAAGAAGTGAAGCCTGCCCAACTCCAGTTTCAAACAAGGGATACTGAGAAAACTCAATATTCTCATTTAATCTGGGAAATTCCACTTGGAGAGGGAGTTTTATGGATGTTGAGAGCCAGGTTTCCCGCTATAACACTCTGGCAGTAGATTTCTCCTATCTTGGACTCAGGCAAAGCTGACGGAGCCAGCTTGGCCACCTCCCTAAAATGGTGCTCCCCACTCTCCCACAAGAAAGTACCACATCAAAAGCTGCCCCAGCCGGAGAACATCAGGAAGTGCGTTTGGGCAAGAGGCGTCTAAGCAACCCCACCCCCAGATCACACTCCCTGTGTCCAGGGACCTCTGTCTTGGACCTACGATTTTATTAAAAAATCCCACAACAAATTCCTGCCTCTGGTACTATGCAAGCGGCGCACACAATGATGCCGAGCCTGCTTTAAATTAAAACAAAAGTTGTAGCAGATAGGATCTCTGATGCATATTGAGTTGCTTTTCTCATCTGAGATTCTTCCTCAAACAGCTAAAAACAATTAGGATAAATGAGTAGATATAAAGGTCAGCAGTACAAACAATTCTGGGAAAACCAGATAGCTCACTGGATAGTTCCTTTACTTCCGTCACCGCAGAATGAATAGATACAAGTCCAAACGCACTCCCAGCAATCTGATTAGAAAGATATTCAGAGCTCCTAAATAGCTTTTGTGGTTTCTTTTTTTTTTTTTTTTTTTCCTAGCTGAATTGCCTCTGTGCTGCTGATCCGCCACAGATTTGGCGAGGCTGAGGATTTGCTGTAGCAGAAATGCTTAGGGTGTTTTTGCCATCTTACGGCGGACGGTGCTGGAGCCCGTATAGGAACACCGACATGTGGCATTCTGGCACGTGAATGTCATTCCTTAGGACTATTAGTCATCCGCGTAATGTCTAATGACATCACTCTGGAAGGAAATAGAACAAGAGAAAAATCAATGGACAACAGATACCTACCTATTACGAACTATAATTGTGCATTTACCAGTCTGCCAAGCCATAAATCTAGTAGTTTAAAACCCATTTTAGCATACATTCATATATGTTAGGAGGCTATTAACACAGGGGTGAATTATAGCAAACAGGCTTCTAAGCAGAGTCAGGATATGTACTTTTTTAAATAATTATAGCGTTCAGCACTGTAGTTAAGGCTCGGAAGGGGTTTGTATTCCACCAGCTTTTATCCCTAACCAATCACAATGGCAACGAACAAACAGTCTCAGATTGCAACTTTCCATCCCTGAACTCGTTCTTCGTAGCAAGTATTGATCATGGGGGGCAAGCTGCAAGGCCCTCGCTAGGAAAAACTTGGAAATAACTATTGTACGGGGTTAGGGCCAGACTCGGCTCTCACTGAAACGAGTGCAAGCCTTTCCACTGCTTTTATTTTGCGTTGGGTTAAACCACTTAAAATTCTCACCTCCAAAATGGAGAGGTTAGAAAAGCCTGAATTAGGCCTCCAGAGATGTTTGGAAGAGTGTTTGCCTTGGCCAACAGGCAGTATTAATAATTCAGGCTGATGGAGCAAAAAGCTGCTGCAAATGGCAGATTACACACCAACAGATTATTAACAATTGTGCAAATACTTCTGCTGTGGTAGCTCAGAGGAAAACCTTCTTCTCATAGCAGTGGTCTGTCATATAAGGAATCCTTAATAGGTTTTGTATGAGCAAATAATAATGATTTTGGGTCAAAAACATTCAGCTTTTAAAATACTCATTACGATGAGGAATTCATGGGAAATGGGTTTTAAAACACCAGAAAGACTTACTAATGATAGAGAACAGATACCCACGGAAATTAGTACATGGTCACAATACCAACCAGAAAAGAAAAAGTAGTAGTAGTGCAGGAAAACTCAACTTTAAATTTAATATTGTATCCCTCATTCACCCAGTTGAGTCTACCATACATACCAAAGAGCTTTGGACAGCATATAGAGAGTGCTGCTTATGTGCACAGCTCTCAATTCTTATCGAGAAGTCTCTCAATCTTACTGGTTAACTTGGGTTCAGCCCTAACAATTCCATAAAACCTAAGTTGCAATCCATAAATACGTTAGTATTGATACATATGGGGAAATACAAAACTGTTCGTTTTCATCAGACTGCAACCCATAGTCACCATCTTTACAATCTCTTGAATGATAAATGCATAGTCTACATAGTCTTCTGCCAAAATGGTGTGTGGTTTTTTTTTTTCTGGATAACATAATAAATTGCTTTAACTCAGAATAAAGGTAATTCAGCACTTCGGGGACAAATTTTTGGCTTCTGCAAAACCGTAACCTCTGATTTAATAAATTCTGAGTCAAATTCCTAAAAGTAACAAAGAAACTCCAAAAGTTCAAGGTGATTTTAGTATAATTCTTTCACTTTTTTTTTTTTAAATCTGCTTTCATTGATTTTGCCAGCAGTATCAGTTCTTCCAGCTGCTCATGAAAAGGTGCTAATCAATGATCTCACAGTCAGATGAAATGACTTAAAAAACTCTTTTACACTGTTAAAGACATCTGTGATAATACATACGTGAAGCCTATCAATTAATGATAGAACTAAAAGAATATCTCGTAAGTATGTGAATAATGAGGGAAAAGGTGGTGAGGAAACAACTGAAGTTTTAGGAGATGTTGCTCTGGTCCTTCACAGGAGGACATACTACTTAAAGTATCACAGTGGGTGCCATGAAAGCAGATATTTGTACAAAGCATAATATTTGTCTTTATTGCAGCATTCCTTTCATGTAGGGTAGAAAAAGAAAAACTTTACTATAAATTTCACTGCTGCTGGAGGTAAGTGGCTTGGGTTTTGTGACGCCCACTCTATTTTTCTGTTATTACATGATCTTCCCCTTCACACCACGGGACCAAGCGCACAGCCTCCCCGCACACCGAACCTCTTCCTCCCAAATACTTATCACAGATTAATGATGTGGTGCAGGGCCTATGGCTGACAACATGTGCATGAACTCAGTTTCCACATGGTTAGCCAGAACATGAATGCTTGCTTTTGGGGCCAACCATTTAACGGCAATAAATATTTACTTGTAGTATGTGAATTCCTAAGGTCATTTTGCAGCTCTAGCAGTTGCATTGCTGAGTTAGGTCTTTCTCTTATGGATGCTTCTTTGTGAAAGACATCATTTAGTTTTTAAATTTTACTTTTTCATTAAAATGTAGTGGGAAGAGTTCTTAAGTGGGCACAGTGATCCCCAATACCAGCATTTTTTTGAATCGGACCAAACTTATTCAGAACCCTAAATATAGGTGAAGGAGCCTAACTTTAGGCATCCATTTTTAAAACTTTTAGTGTGTTTCCTAACAGTTCTCATTGCCTTTTTCCCAAAAGCGAATCCCACTGTGAAACTTTTCATAGGTTTCCTGACTCAAGCATGAAAATCTCCAGGATGATTCCAGCATCTGCTCGTATCAGCAACCATATCCGAATCCTAGCGAGGTGGCACCTCTTCTATCATGCCATGTCAAGACTGTTTCACAGCTGTGAGATATTTGGAAAGTATAATTGACATTTTTGTAATACCCCAGCTCCAGTCCTCAAGTCTGCTATTTGCTCTCATCCCAAAGCCTGCTATGAGCAAATCCCCACAAGCGTTTTCTTGGGAGCCAGTTTTAGCAGCTGGGAGACTGATTCTGCAGGACCTGGAGACATCAGACAACCTAAACATTGTAGGATGGAGCAAAATGCCAAAAGTGGAGCTGGGACTGGATGGAGGAATACCTTCTGTAAATAGGCAGTAGAAAGGATTTATGAAAACCTTGGCTTGTGCTCTTCCATTATTGAACTGCTCCTGACATAAGAGTTTTATAATTATGTAAACATAGAACTAAAGAGTTTGATCCAAATCCCTCTGAAAGACTCCTGTTGACTCCAGTGGCCTGTAGATTAGCCCCGAAAACTAAGACACAGCAAATTCTTGGGATATGAGCAGCATCACCTCCAGTGTGCAGGCATTCCCAGCTTGTGGGATACTGCTGCCATTCTTGCGCTACTGAAATTAGAAAATAAACATACCAGTGTGATATCTAATATTTCCAGTAGATAAAAAAACATAAATTCCAGCTTACTCCAGTCTTTTCCAATTGCCAAGATGGGAAATGGCTTTATATTTTCCTCTAACTCCACCAAACTGATTCCAATCCTTTCTAGATTTTCTACAAAACCCTTAAGTGCAGGTCAACTTATAACAAGCTCTCAATCTTTTGGCACCTTCTATTCCTTTTCAGATCATTTTGATATTTTAGCTATTTCCTGGCCTGCTTTCAGTAGTAGAGTGCAGGTTTTCATACTCTGAGTTGTAACTAATTATGCTCTGTGGTCCCAGATTCATCTTCCACATTCCAGTCGGGATGAGATGGGCCAAATAATTTCCTGTTTTCTAAATACAAATGATAAATGCCCATATTTGACATAGCTTTCAGTAGTTTTCATGCTGGAAACTTTCCTGATGCTTTTCTCAGTGTGTGATATATAAGGTGTCGCATTTTATTGTGTATCTCAGTGTTCTGCTTCAATGGACAACATCTTTTTTTCAATGTGTTTTTTTTTTTTTTTTATTCTAGAAAGTCAAAACGGTTTGCCAGTTGGAGGATTTAATATTCCAATAGAGAGCAGGAAGCAAGTAAAGATATGTGACAGAGCAGACACTGCTTGCAGCCTAAGCATGGTGAGGGGCAATAATTATCACTCCACAGGGAGTGATTAGGCCCACTGAAGCTTGAGTGATTACCCTTTCCCTTGCTGACCCTATAATCAGACCTGGATCTCTAAAGTTACATGCAATTTTTAGAAGACAAAATCTTAAGGAAAGCACAAGTAGTTTTCACATACTGGGTGCACAATTGACAATTCCAGAGGCAAAAGCAGCAAGAGCTGATATCTGCCCTAGAAGCTTCTTTATACTGTATGTATCCTATTCAAGTGCTACTATCTGTGCAATAACCTCTAAATAATTAGGAGGAGGAAAAGAAAGAGAGTAATGCAATAGGACAGAGCAGCAGACAATACTAATAAAAAGTCATTATTTACCAGCAATGACACAGGTTGCAGGGGTTTTTCTCATGAGGTATGTGCAAAAGAAGAGAATAGCACTATCTTAGGCAGTGGTCTTGTCAAAATATTTAACAAATGCTAGGGTTTTTCACTAGCAGTCAGTGAAGTGAACAGACCAAAAGATACTAGTAAGAATAAGTAATCACAATAGCATTTCAATTTACAAGAAGCCATAAGACAAGCCAGCTTATTTTCAGGGTCTTTTATTCCTATAATATCAAGTATTTATTCAACAACGTAAGACAAGAATTGAGAACACAATTGTTCAGGGAAAGTCAAAATGTCCCCATTCACTAATTTATTCAGTCAATGCACTGAGGGAAAAGCATAGCCCCCATCGCAGATAAACTGCATGGCATTTACCACTTGCCCTTACCTCACTTCCTTCTGACAACAAATCTAGGGCAAGCAGATAAGATTATAACCCATCTGCTCCATTTTAGAGTGACAGGTGTATACCTTTCCAAAGCCAAAATGCAAAAGCTCTCACTCAGCTCAAAGGCTGGCAGGGCTATGTTTATGATAACTTCCCCCTCTCCAAGAATACAGAGAGCATTTTAGCTGCTCTGTAAACTCCTCGTTTTTAACCCTAAAAGAGCATAATGAGATAAAGATGAAAGCGTACGAGGCATTGAACCTACTTGGGAGATAAGTCAGTCGATTATCTGTAACATCCCGAGGGGCTCTATGCAGCCTGTAAGCAGCATCCTCCAGTCTTTTGGTACCTGCTTGAAACACGCTGAAATCATGATCTTAGAGTCCGTTAGTCTGCAAGTCTGGGCTCAAATACTCCTCTACCAAGATTAGAAGAGTTGGTGAGGAACATAATATTTGGCCAATTTAAAGCACATGACAAGTTAGACCTGGGCAGGGGGAACGTTTCAGATTGGGGTGCTGTCGCCAGCATTTCTACTGACTCTGGAGAGACTCAGATCGTGGCTTTCAACCCCAATTTCTGAGAGATCCTCCGGCAAATAATCACATTCTCTGGTCTCAGTGAAACACGCGTAGGAAGGTAGACAAGAAGCATTTGTCTGATGTCTTTACTCAGAACCTTAGCGACAGCCAGAGAGAATGAGAAAGAAAATCTGTTTGGATGAAAAAAACTTAGCTCTGTTTAGGTGAGAAACAAATCGTGCTACTGTTTCATTCTTCTTTTGCCATTAGCTCTGTTATCATATTGCTGGCAGTATTTCTCCCTTCAACCTGCTCGCCATATGTGCATATGCTTTCTGTGCCACTAATTGCTTCTTTTTGACAATATCATCTATACGTGCACACCATATTGCCATTTTTATCACTCTAAGCCTATTAATGGCCAGACTTATAGTTCCCAAAGGAATTAATATTAACCAGCTCTCTAAATATTGTTCGTGTCTTTCAAAAACTCCTCTCTTTTAGAGCCTGACTCTGGTTGTGTGTAATTGGGCTGCTGTATTTCATCCTCTGGGGCCTGGAGTCTTGACTTTTGAAAGTGTAGCTCAACAAAATTTATGAGAGTAATATTAATACCCAGGAAAGGCAAAAACTTAGGAAAAGTAAACAACTCATTGGTCGTAGCTGTTTGCTTACCTAGGGTCAAAATCTGCCCTCAGATATACATGTGCAAGTTCAGCAGCATACAGATTTCTGTGGAAAGAATTTGGCCTTAGATGACTTCAGAGGTTTCTTTGTCAGTCCCATTTCCCAGAGAACACTGAACACTCCTACGTGTATACACCAAGTTATACTTTTCTGCTAGAAAGAAAACAGTTGTAAGGAGATACTCATTTACCAGTGCTCAGACAACGTGATAGAATTTTGACTAGGAATTTTATACCCCTAGTTAGGCTTAAAATAAATAAATGGTATTAACACTCCACTCAACAAACTGTCCCCACACTGCTGGGGACCATGAAAGGCAGGTAACAAATGTGCAGCAAATTAGAACAGCGATGTGATTCACTGTAATTCCTAACAAGATAAACACTCTTAAGAATAAATAACAGTCCTTGTAATTTGGAGCGGAAGAGTACCAGCCCGTAGATGACTCTGTTCTCCATGGGGAAAAACAGGAAACTTATAAAATCAAAGTGTTTTAAACCAATTTCATCCTATACCTCTGAATTGGGAGGCAGAGGAGAGGAATTTAAGATGTCATACACGTCATCCAGGTCCCTGATGGTGAATGTAGATGGGTATAGCATGTTGGCTTTGCAAACCCCAACTTGGGGCACCTAGGAGGGTCTGGAGGAGGTGGGCCGCTTTGCTCAAATGAGTAGATTACTCCTACAGAGCTACAGGAAAGGTATTGCTGGAGCCAGATGCTTAATGAGTGAATGTTGGAGACCTCCACGCTGCACTCCACGCTGCAGCACTTAAATCTTTCTGTGGAGCTGGGTTTAAATCAAAGACCAACTGGTGGCGCTTTACAATTTTTAACCTCTTTTTCAGAGAGTCATAGAATGGTTTGGGTTGGAAGGGACCTTTAAAGGTCATCTAGTCTAACCCCTCTGCAAGTGCTCTTAATCAGCATCAATGTCAGTTTTCTACGAAGCTTGTGAGTACACATGCGTTGGCATCAAGATATCAATCTCTCTCATCAAGCACACAATGTTTCATTCCATGTCCCACA
>NW_009613360.1:49767-102603 GCF_000690535.1 Cariama cristata
CGGGGCTGGAAAGCTGGACAAGCACTGGGAGGTTGAAGTTTAATCCAGAAAAGATGCAAGTGGTGTAGGCAAGATAAAGCATTTTGAGGAGTTTCAGCTCTAGGAACTAAAGCACTGATTTGCGTTCCCCTACTGTCCCAATTAACAGTTGTTTTTCCTCTCTTTTTCTGACCAGGAGATGAGTCCCCTTCTCAGGGGCCCAACTCAACAGAAGACAACAGGAAGACAAATTCCAGGAGTCATGTCACTGGGGACTAGCATATCATGAGAACAAGGAAGCAGTTTAGGAAGGGAAAGAAGGCTTCTCATTTTTTTAATATAGAGCCTAATTATTGTGATGAACCTTTACACTGTTACAAGGTGTGCCAATCCTATCTTTGTTCCACTAATTGGTTAATGTCCTGCATTAAAAAATTGATTTCATTGTTTTGCTTGAAGTCTTTCTGAAGAAAAGGGTGACTAGAAGAAAGGAAGGGCAACATAATTTTTCCTTGTATTTTTTCTTTCTCTCAGGTCACAAGGATACTACAAATTTCTTGGCTCTTTGAAACTCAAACAGTACTAAAGCCATCTCAAAACAGCGGCAAGGCTAAAAGTGACTATTTTAGATGAACTGGCATCTTGACCAGCATTGAATCTTGTTATGTTGTTTATTTAAAATAGAAGCAGATAGGAAAGGTTTGCACGTACAATTATAGATCCCTAAAGGACAAACCAGGAGCCTGAAGTGAGCGCGTGCCCTGCTGGCTTGAGCTGCTGTTAGGAAAGCATGCTGAAATGAGAATCAAATGGAAATTATTGTTCTCTGATGCTGCAGTGTTCAAAAGTGGAACAGTCATCTTGATTGTTCTGGTGTACATGTATACAAGACTGATTTTGTATGTAAATACAGCCTAAGAGGTGGGGAGGACGAACTGACACTAACTAATACTAGAGAAACGAAACTAGAACTATTGGCAAGAAGAGAGGATCTCTGACTTGTCCCATCCTGATGGAAATTTTGTGAGAAAAGCTCAAAACTCATTGCTGTCAATACCTATCTGAGCCCAAGATCAAATCAACCTCCATTAACCTCAAACTGCACCACCACAGCCAGCGCTGGAGCCTGATACGAACGATGCCTGCTCAGTCCGTCTCCTGTCCCGGGTCTATGCCAGGGAATGAAATTTCAGCCACGTTTTGATGCTGAGGATGTTGGTATGGGTCCACTTGGGTGTGTGGTCCGGCCGGCGCGCAGACTGCTCACTTTCATCCACGCTGAACCTTTCACTTGACTTTTGACCTTTCACTTGGCACTGTCCTGTCATTTCCTTGGTTTCACAAATTTTAGCCTCTCACTTGACCTGTGAACTGTGACCTTTCACTTGACCTCTGATCTCATAAATTCTAGAAGCTCATACACGTAATCGCGGAACAAATAAACAAAGCAGCCGCGAGACGCTGCTGCTGAATGAAGCCCAAGGGGCCGGGGAGCAGAAGCCCAGCCCCGGCATCCCGCCTAACCCCGCGGACACGTCCCTTTGTTCCAGCCAGGACCGGCATCTAATCAATGTGAAGTGCATTGTACTCTGCCACGACCATACATCAGCGCTGGTGTGTTGTGTTGTGGCAGCGGAAAGGGATGTGGGATCGCACAGCCTCCAACTTTGCTATGGACAAAAAATACAGCTCAGCAGATCCTCATCCCAAAATGCGTGCAAATTAATCGTGACCTCTAAAGTCCTGGGAGAGTCTTATCAAATAAAATCACCAAAACAAGTAGAGCCTATCACTGTAGGCATTGGATCCTCACCACAAGAGGAATCAAACAAACCTCCCCTGAGCCCTTTTCCCACTCCTTGTCAATGCTAATCCTAAAGTCTTCAAACGCAAAGCAACGTTCAGCCTTCAATGCAGCGTGACAGTATATGATAAGGAAACTCATGGTAAGTCAGCTGGGTGAGATAATGTTCTCAGCTGTGAACAGGTTTGTCTTTACTGAATCCATAGCAGGGTTTGCACATAGGATGGCCAAAACAGTGGCAAAGATTACAGCCGAATGAAGTTAACAAATGTTTGCAAGACAAATTAATTTCATATACAAAGCCATAGCAAAGGTGAAGTCTCACCGTCAGTGGTAGTTCTACGTAAGTGTAAGGTCTTCAGAGAAACTTCAAGAACGTACATCTTCACACATAAGTAACCTAAAAGCATGCAGATATTTTAATGGTCTAGTCATTTGTTTTGTCTCGCACTTCCAATTCCTTTCAGCAGTTCTCAAATGAAAAATACAGGTGTTGTATGCACAACTCATAACACTGCTAACTCAGAGCAAAACCCAAACTACATGTTTTCTCCTCCTCCTCTTCTTGGTGGAGGGAAAGATAGAGATCAGAAGAAAGCTGTAGAAGAGATTCAAGGACACATCCATCGCTGATGTCTAGAAAGCAAAGCAGCTTCTCTTTGGTATTGCAGGGACCTAAACCAGAGCAAGTGGCACAAGCAGCTCCTATGTAGAGTGTAATTGTACATGAGTAGGAAGCAAGGTGACATGGGAGATAGACAGAAGCAGTGCCAATCTGCCAAGCCATCGCAGAGCTCTCTAACAAAAAGGAGCTAGAGGACCGCTGATTTACTCTGACACATAATGTAATGAACCAGCGCATGCTGTCACTTTACTTGAATTCACTGTGATTTTACATTTTGGAAGCAAACTATTTTAAATTCATGGGAAGAAGGACTATGCAGAGAAAGCCACTGGATAGAGAGGACGGTCAAATCTTTGTGTTCCTTCAGTTATAGTAAAAGATTTCAAAGTTCAAGGTGAAGTTTTGCATGGCATGTGGAACAAAGGTCTTGTTGCACAAAGGGAAAAGTGCTCCTCACTTGTAGGTGAACAGTTTTTGTACAACTTTAATAAAATCACTTTGCAAAGTAATAAAGTATATATGTTGCATTTCCAGCAATGCAGTCTCTTCTTCATTAGCCTTTTTAGGGAAACCTCAAGACTTTTTTGGTTTTTTTCAGGAAGACTGTCAGATCTGGTGGGACTTTTCTCACTTATAAAAGCTTACAGTACAAGCTTTCCGCACACTTCGCTCTGAAAATCAATGCTTAAGACGATGCAACACTTGCATTTATTCCAGGTCTTCTGTTATGTGATTTTCAGTTATCTTCCAACTTCTTTGGAAATGTCAAGAAGTTGTTATTGGAAGGAAAAGATGAGTGGTATGGGTTGAAGGAAAATGATTAATGGACTTTTCTATAGGGCAATCTTCCCACTGTGCTTGTTAAATGCTTTCATTAGTGATTTTATCACAGAAAGTAGGGGTGTGTAAACAAAAAGGGTAGAAATTGTTTGACATTTAATAATACAAATAGCAAGTTATCGGTTACAAACCCGAAACTCATCCTTCACCCTTTAGGACTGAGAAAGGCTCGTGGAGTGGTGATTGGGGATGACTGCATGGTACCAATAAGGCACACCTTGATAAGGGCCAAAGTGTCTCTCGGTTGAATTAAGCCAAAAGATTATACACTCTATTACCCAACACATTGCTGGGATCTCAGGGACACTACGCTCAATGGAGTCACCCACGTTGAAGAAAATTCAGACAGGTTCACAATAGGGTTACTTGGACAGATTGTCTATGAGAGGGAACCAAAGGAGTCTGGATTGTTTAGTTTAAGAAAACAGAAGAACCTGGCAATTCTTACCCAGCTCCGCTTCCCACCAGCTTCAG
Source organism: Cariama cristata (assembly GCF_000690535.1). NCBI lineage: Eukaryota > Metazoa > Chordata > Aves > Cariamiformes > Cariamidae > Cariama > Cariama cristata. Next base: position 53,490 of record NW_009613360.1, read on the forward strand.
TGGGAATAAAGGCTGTTGGTTTCCTGACATTACTGGAGGTTTTGTCCTTGAATACAATGGGAGCAGAATCAGATCTTGAAGAAGAAAAACAGAATTGGACCCAGAGGAGCCAGGGCTGGGAAAGCCCCAGCACGTTCTGGTTTGAATTGAGTAGGGCTATAAAAAGCCAATAAAACTCATATTGAAATATGAGCTAAAAGAAGTGCATATCACTGAATTATGTTGGTCAAGACAATTAATTGAGTCTAAGTGCTGGGTATATATAATTTTCAAACATGTTTTAATATAGCGCAAGTAAATCTATGTTATTTTCTTGTGATTAAACCTGTTTGCTAAAAATCATCTTGCCGACAGAAACAGCGTAATAAAGAGCTAAAGCAACTTTTTCCCACGCTTTGGATTCAGAAGCTCTTTCACTGCAGCATCAAAAGACTGGAATCCCGTTTCCTGCCCCTAATTTCAATGACCAGCCTAGTAGTGTTTTACTGTCTATATATTTATCAATCAGAAAGTAAATTATTTTGTTAGACATGTCGTTCTATTTCAAAGATAAATCTCAGGAGTTAACTTTTATGGAAACCAAGAAGAGAGTGCAAGGAGTCCCATTGAAAGCCTGTAAGCACCTGAGTCCTGTTTGTCTTTTTAAAACTTCCTGAATACGCTCAAAATCCCCTTTCATCCAAAACCAAGTAAAGCACCGTTGGCTGGTCCTCCTATGCTTAGAGCAATTAGAATCTACCAGCTATGGTACCCACCTGAATTCCTCTTGCTCACAGTATTCAAAAGAAAGAATTAGTTCTTGTTGCAGAAACACTCCCGTACACCTCTCACAGCCCGACTGTGAAGATGTTACGTTCAGATCCTCTGCAGCAGTATTTCGAGTAGGATAGACAATTACTGCTTTTAGACACAGTACACAAAGCCACATTCTGGATGAATATTGGGTAGCCAGTGACTGAAACCTAATGGGAATATTGGTTGGCAGAAAGTAACCATGAGATTTAGGAAATGCATTCATTTTCTTACGCCCCACTGAGGTCAGGTGGCTGTCCTTAGGAGGGCGGTGGACACTACTTGCATGGCTATTGGCAGAGGAAGGCAGGCGACATCCTGAGCTGTGGCAGGAGCAGGCCAGAGGTCTGGGCACGCAGGGAGCAGTCAAAACTCAGATAACATATTCTTGATTCAATTTAAGCAGCAATATCTAACTTTGAAAACACTGAGCATCTCTTTCATAGCAAGCAGGAACACAAACTGATTCAACTAGGAAAGTTTAATCGTTCAAGGATATTTCCTGGGACAATCTGAGTGCACAGATACCTACAGTTTTCTCTTCCATCATCTGCTGTGCTTTTAACTTTTCCGATTAGAGCTCCAGCTGTAAGCAGAGCTGTGCCAGGAGGCAGCGAGGTCCTGGGTGTGGGTTTGCAGATGCAGCAAAGCATCCACAGTGTGGGGACCAGCCCAGACACTTGGGGTGGGCATGCAGACGGACCCCACTCATGGCTGGTAGGTCACACAAGTGATCACTCGCTCCTGACACATGGGATTTGGGGTCATCCATACATCCCCCAAGCAGCCCTGCACAGGACCCCTGTTTGCTAGGTCCCATCCGCCGCACACCAGCTCTGCTCCCGGGTGCCCCCCGCAAGCCTGGTCCCTGCAAGTCCAGCCCTGGCTACAGCACTGACATAAAGTACAAGTAAGTTAATGAAACTGCAGTATTTTTTTCTATGTAGACCTGGACTATTTCAGCCACGAGCAATGTGAGCAGCCACAGGTGTCGCACTAAATAAAGTCATACAAAATGTCTCCATTGTAACAGTGGAAGCCCTGTTTCAAAACCCCTCTCTGCTTTTTATTAATAGTTGGATTCCTTTCTATCAGCAGTCACAACTGCATTTACCTTATTTTTCAGCAAAACTGTTTTGCCAAGAACAGATCTACTAAAAATTACTACTGTTTTTTGGTCAGTTTGTACTTGAGCAAGCTTTCAATCTTTTCACAGAAGGGGAGAACATAAACTTGTGATTCAGAAAAGAGAGGAAACCAGGGGTTACAAAGGTTGGGAGGCCAAGTAGTATGAAACAGACCCCCTCCGTCAAGTAAAAAACTTGGCAGGATAACTAGAAACAGACCAACCCTAAATCCAAGGGTTCATGAGCAGTAACATAATTAGCTGGAATAAAACTAATATTCTAGTGTTAAATTTCACCTCAACACAGAGCAGCAGTTATTAGGGAGAGACCGGTGAGAATGAGGAAAGATGTGTTTCATTTAAGAAATTTACACTGAGTGGTAAAGCACGCACGGGGTTATTTCCTAAAAAGCCCGTTTGGATGCTCCGAGTTACTGCGGTTGCATCGGCTGCCCTGCTCCAAGGTGGATGCGTTTATCAGCTTTGCCTGAAGTGTCTGGTAAAGCCCAGTCCACCGAAATCCTGAAACATTTGTTCCTGGGAAAAGAACCACAAATACATTGGAAAAAATGTTGAACAGGAAATGTTTGACCACTGCTACATCACAAGATATCAAAAGAATTTCACATTGGCTACTTCCTTCGCTGGGGGAGGCAGGGGGTGTTCGGCTCAAAAATAAAATGGCCCCAGAGGCCCTACCGAAACCCTCTAAAAACGCTGAGGTTTCAACAACAGTAAACACACTTTCTCTTTTCCTTAATGAGCGAAAATGGAGCAAAACCTTCAACGGCAACGCACATGGCGAATATCAGCGCTGAGAGAGGAGATAAACAACGCTAGCGATCTGCGGATAGCGCGCAGGAAATTCCATCCATCTGATGAGCTGTTGGCTTAATAAGCAGCCCTTCACATGTCAGCGGCCAGCAAAAGGCTATTTTCTCTTCTACAGATTTCCTGGAAAGGCAGGAGGAAAGGCAAGGCAGGGGCAAAGGAAAAGCGAGGCAAGGCGTTGGGGAAGGCAAGGCTGCCCTCGGGCACGGCAGAAGGTGGTTCGGCGCAGAAGCAAGCGGCAAACCTGTTGCTTTCTCGAGACAGACGGGTGTGTGTCTGCCTCTCGAGACATAAAGCATTACAAATTCCTAGCTGCTTGCAGCCTTGTCGCGGCCTCGCCTCAGGCAAGCCGCGTATGGTTTCTTTTTGAACAAGCTATCTTTTAACACTCGCAACCGGGATGATTTAACAGAAAGAGAGCGTCTCAATTTTTGCGAGCGACGTCCCCCCTAGACTCTACCCAAACAAAGCTACTAATGTGTGGTCATTTTCTTGGCAGCGCGGCTGCATGCTGATAACACCGCTGCCTGCTATTCTCCCAGGAGCTGGGCTGCTGGAAGGCTGCTCCCTACCTCATCCCCTGATGCTTCTGATGCGGGTGATCCTCCGACTGCACGGCGCCAACCACAACATGCTACCCACCGTGAGAGAGCAGGACACAGGCTGCTCTAGTCAGGAGTTATCGTCTATCATACTGATTGACGAAACCAAGAGTGAGCAGAAAAAATAAACACGAACAGAGGCTGCAGTGTATGGGGCAGTCAGCTGGGAGTTTTAGTATTTGGCCTTGGTGATCCTACTCTCATGGTAGGTTATCTTTTCCTTGTGCTATCATTTATCATAACTTCGAGGGCCAGAGGGAGAAACAAACCTACAATTTTTCTATTGGTTACATTCATTAAACTCTTCTTTTTTTAGCACTACTTCCTTTGCCCCTAATAACAATCCCACCCCCTCGATCTGTATTCCCTAAAGAACAGTGAAATCAAATCTAAGTACAGTCCTCCCCTTTTACTCCTATTACAGCAATAGACCATTGCAAGCAATTAACCTCTGTTATTCCATCAGACCCGGGACTCAGCCGCACGCCTGCCCGGCAGTGCCTCGCCGCAGCCCGCATTAACTCCCAACTCAGCTCCCTCCGTCCCAGCCCCTAACGTTATTTGGGCAGAGATGTTGGTTTTGTCGCAACCGTCTCCTTTTTAAATAACGCCCATTGACTTCTGCAGGCGCAGCCCAAGTTCTGTATTGGGCTTGACAGCCACCATAAAGCACTCCCCGAAGTGTCAGTAACAAAGATGATTTGTATGGGGCTTGCAGTCGTCCCCTCTTCTAATAGCTTTCTCATTCCAGCCCAGAAACACCGAGTGGAGAGCAGCTGCTTAAAGCTGATACAAGCATTTCTTCTCTCAGCAGGCCATTCTTGCATAACCATTTATTTTGCAGAGTTTTAAAGTGCCTGAAGGATTTAATTATGTACATAGACAACCCCTATAAACTCTATTCTAGGCTTTTTATTGACTTTTGTGCCGGGCAGCTCTTAGGCATTTCAATTAAGTGTTTTTATAAGAAAAGAAACAATATAGTAAAAGAAATATATTCTTTATAGATAGTTCCAAACAGTTTGTGCCGATCGAATAAAGTTTATTGAATTGACGAGGATTTAGAATATCTTACACTACAGCTTGGAATATACGTCCATTTGGACCATGGATCTGTTTAAAGGGGTCTGCCAGGACCACTTAGGTACCAGGGGAAAACAGCTTGGATCTGATTACTTAATCCTAATAACATGCCGTGAAACTTTAGGAGACTACCTGTCATTTAGCGGCATGGTCAAAATTGAGGTGGTAAATAGCTGAGAGTTGAAGTTTGGCTTTGTCTCGGCCGGGGCTTTAGGGAGCCTGGAGTGGGATAGAAGAAATGTTCCCAAATTTTCCGGAAAGGTCAACATCGCCTCTATCTCCTTTCTAAACTATTTACAAGGCTTCTGCAAACCTGCCTTCATTACGGCGTAGGATATTTCAGTCCCAGCAGGTGGCCAACAGGAGAGTAGGCCTGTTTGTGAAATATGTAATACTCTTTTCATATACTTTAACTAGAAATGTGCACCTCAACAGCCTCCTAACCCTTCTAATTTCCCTTTCTCCTCTTAATCTGCTCTGCGAGCCATGAGCATGCATTAAAATCTCCCTAAAACACTTCACCCAGAGGCAATATAATTCCGCAACAAGCAACCAACATTTCACAGCTCTGGAGTAATAGATTAATTTGAACCTAATGTTGCCTGTCGTTTACTGCTCCAAATGTTCTGGTGTAGACATAGCCCCGAGGCGCAGTGCTGTGGCATGCGCGGCTCCTGGAACCAAAGCTACAGTTGGCTTCACATCTGTGCATCACATTTGCCATGTGCCTCATTATCCCGCGCCCCACTGTGCCTACCTGTCCCAATCAGCTTCTCAGCCACAGGCTATCCAATTTTTTTTCCTCCAACTAAGGATCTTTGTTCTCCTTCTCACTTACTAAATTTTTGCGAGACCTCTGCACCCAAGCAGTAGGGATTCTGCGCATGTGAACCTCCGAGCTTCTCTAGGTTCTTAATTCTCCATTAGGAACAGGAAAATTACAACATTAAGTCTCTGACATGTCACTGCATAAATTGTACCATTTGCAGAATCTAATATAAAGTCGGTGACTAAGCACATAAGCATGTAATAAAGAACCGAGTTGTTTGTTTTGACTTTAACAAGTTCGGTCTGCATCAATTATCTGTAAGTAAAGAAAGAGTAATTTCCAATTCCAGATAAAAACCCTTGTCACAGAAAGAAAAGATTATTACATCCCAAATCAAAACCAACTGTTCCCAAAAGTTTAAAGAGCCAGCCTTTTAAAAGTCATTGATACAAGAACAAAAATACATATATTTGTGTGTTCATATGAAAATAAAATCAACTTTTAACAGCAAAGTGTGCCTGTTTTAGCATTTAAAGCTCTGCCTTTAATTCTCTATTTATAGCAACATGTGCAAAAAAGGCACGGTGCCTTTATCTCAAGCCACGACAGAGTAAAGAAGAGAAAGTAAAATGCACTCTCGAGCAGGAGCAGGGCATTATCGCAAACCAAACATATCAGTCTGAAACCCAACAGCTCATCACTGCATTAAAAGGCTACATTGTTTTTGCTTCAGTGTACGAAGCACTTGAGTTCGCTTTCAGTTTATATCCTTTGGACTTATTCCAGTGAGGAGAAATTAAAAATGCTTTTGGTCTAACAGCACAACGTTCATCCTCTTCAGAAGATGCAGAGGGAACTGGAGCCTAACGGACATTATGGTCCGTTTCCTCCCAGCAACAAGAAGGGGCCTTGATATAGGTAAAAAACCCATTTCTACCTACTTACAGCCCCTTCATGCTGGAAGGGGACCCGACACGACCAAAAGCCCTCCATCCAAGTACTATTAAATAGAATAAACACTTGTGGCATAACTGGATTTCTTTTCCTATGAGATCCCGAGGTTCTTGCCGCAAACTTCTCCCGGCATCATTTTTAACAGCAATTTTTAGCTGCCCTTCCCTGAGTAGCTGTCAGTTCTGCCACTGGTCTTACCTGCCGCAGTTCACGAACTATATTAGATTTCTACACATAATTCCAACACACGCACACACACACTCCTAGCACATTTCATTACATGCTTGAATTAATTTATTCTATATGGAATTTGTTACCTTTACAATAAAAAAAAAAAGAGTAACTATTCATTATTGAGAGCAGACAGATGGAACATGTTCAATTTAAGACATCAATAAGACGGGAGGAGTGGGGGGAAATCTTATAATACGTGTGGCACAACCTATTCCATCTGGTACTTCCAACTTGTCTGCCAAGCCTTTTTTCCTATATAAAAGTGAACGTTTCTCTTTAGAGTTAACAGAACATTCTTGGGCATTAAGACTCTGCATCTGATTTACAGATAACAAGCAACAACACACACTTAACATACAATATTTTGAAAGAGTAATCTGTTTCATAAGGTAAAGGCTCTGAGCTTGACCTAGGAGAAAACAAAACAAAACAAAAACACAAAAAAAGCACAAACTCCAGGAAATTGTGTTTATCTCAAAATGTTATCTAGGCAGTCAGAACAGAAGCTGCAGCTTTTGCTTTAATGAACCATGAAAGTGATTCAGCAAACTGTTTTGGTCTCTTTAAAACAAATATTAAGCAACATCAATACTAAATTATACAACAAAAAAAAAACATTAGCAATCTCTCAACAGGAAGAAAGACCTTTTTAGCACATTCCCACCAACATCCAGCATCCAGAAGATAACGCCAAAACCTCGCAGTTTTGGGATGTGTCAAAATCAATTTTAACTGTTGGTTTAAAGGCTACTCAATTAATTACAATTTATTTCCTATGAACGTTAAGATAATGGAGCCAAAGTAATAATTTTTTGTAATACAACTACATTCCAAGAGTATTTAATCAAATAGGTGGGTTTTTTCTAGTGTGTTTTTGACAGAGCACTAAACGCACATTTTCCATACGCTTTATTTCTATTCTTGAAGCGTGTCCCCTAATTCCTGTGGTGCTTTGCATTAAGCTGTCTCATTATACCAAAGACATTATGTCACTTCTCTGTTTATGAGCACACTGGCCCTCAGCCCTAGCAATAACACCCAGCCACAAACACCCACTTCTGGCAAGCAGCCTAATGATGAGAAAGATTGTTTCAAACCAAAAACGTAGAGGAATTCAATTATCTACCTAAACGTTACAGGCACAGAGGAACAAGTTAATTTGGTATAATGATGTACCAAAGGTTCACATTTATCTTTTAAATCTAGAGGAGAGATTATGCGGGTTCAGCTCGACGGCCACGGAAATGACTGGTCACGTTGGAGGGCTGCCGGGTCTCACATGGGTGCCCTTGGTGTGGAAAAGTAAAACAACGAGCATCTGCCTCGTGTATCTGATGACTACCTATCACCTACTGTATCTCTAGGACAGAAAGAAAAGTGTTTTCTTGCTAATTTTATGGGATTTGGTTAAAAAATGTGTAATATTTGCATTCTTTGAATCCCGCTGACTGTTCTTGTGTTTTAAGGAGAAAATTATCTGCAGAGCAATGTGTTCCTCTGTGTGTGGACCACGCAGGGACATGGTCTGTGCCAGCTGTAGGACCTCCAATCCCACCACAATCAGAGGGCTAAAACACTCCTATCCGTATAAAACTGGACTAGTCATGATTATTTAATGAAGATATTGAGGGTTTATATAAATCCAAGAGTTCAGCCTCATGGGGGTTGCGTGGGGTGTCGGTGAGAGAAGTGATCCCACCCACAGGATGCACAGGCAGGGGAGAAAAAGGCCAAGGAATAATTGTGAGGATGTTTCAAAATTAATAATGTATTTCTTTTTCCCTTTGGTCACAGCTTTTTTTTTCCTTCTGACTTTCGGTCAGAGTTTACTTTAAGGCCAAAAGCACTGCAGGATCTTTTTCCCTCACTAAAGTTGTTGCATGGGGGAAAAGACATTTAATTCCTCCCGACGCACGCAACCTGCACATGATTAAAGCTGAGCTGGGGCAGAATTAACCGTTCCGCTAACAAAATCCTATCTGTTATGGGGGACGCGGGACCGGGAGCACACGGAGAGGCAGGAGGGCCGCGGCCCCGCAGCCCGCTCCCCTGGGTCAGGGCATGCTGGGAGGGGAAATAAGCTACAGAGCAGACAATTTTCAGCTTGACTGGTTTTACTTTCTCTACCAGGCCTCACGAAAACAAACTGACAAAACAAAGGACACAAAATTAATGACCCATGCCTTCTGTCAATTGACTCTTAGTAACAGTGGCTAGTTCACCTTAATTTTTTTTTTTTTTATTTTTTTTTTTCTTCGCTTCAAGCAAGTAGCCGTAGGCAGTGGTTAAGGTTCATTCAAAAATTCTTCAAAGGCATCGCTTGGTTTTCATTAATTTGTTAAATGTAGTTTCTGCGGCTGACTAACAAACAATGCAAAAGAGCTTATTCAAATTAAAAAAGAAACCAACCAACCCCTCTTAGTCACTGCCCGTATTTTTCCGGCAATGTTCATAAATAATGGCATATCTATATTCCGGGTAAAGACACGCTATTCAGGATTTCGCCATCTCCTCAAAACATTTTACCCTCTCGATTTCCTTTCGAAGCGCCATTATTTATAAGGCTGAAATTTCACTTGACAGCTCAGCAGAAAGCAAACTTACAACAAACCTTTTGTTATTAAGCAACTACATTATTTCCGAGCTGGTTTTACTCGCATTTTCAGCAGAAGTGTATTTTATGGCCTAATGAATATCACTTAAAAAATGCTAATATCTAAACCCCTGTTGCACGGCACCGTGTTTCCCAAACCTTGCTGCGGTCACACGGTTTCCCTTTTATAACTCCTGGCACCTGGGGAAAAGGTGCCTGATGCTCCAGCCAGCAGCGTTCACGTCCTTTAGCCCTGCATAGCTAAAGCACTGCACAACTTTTTAAATATTTACCCCATTATATAAATGTCCATTGAAGGGCACTTACATAAACGATAAGCGCTCACAGCAAACACTTTTAGAGAGCAGGATCTGTGGTATGCAGAAGAGATAAGGCCGTTTCCTGCAAATCCTTATTCACAGAATTAGTCCTTAATCAGGCAAATAGACTCCCTGATATCAATGGGATTTCTCAGGTGAGCAAGGGTGGCAGGATTGGGCTCTTAATGAGGCATTTTAAAAATTCATCTCTCTTCTCACTGAAACCCATGAGACCTGCTATTGATTTTAGTGGGAGCCAAAGCATCCCACGGCGCATGTCCTAACCAGCGATGATCATACTGTACGACTCAGTATCCTCCCCTCTAAATACTTAGTTAGCTGTGTATGTAGATTAACCCCATTACTCACCAAGACACTCTTTGGTTTATAAAATGCTGTGCTCAGTGGTAATACATATACAAAATAATTAACAGGTATTTCACATGCTCAAATACATCCTGCATAAAAGAGAGCATTCAATCAAGGAAAGTAAAGAATGTGAAGATGCTTCTTGCCATGGAAGGAAACTTCATGAAAGAAAATGACATATTAAACAGCATCATCAGAAAGTTTTGGATATCTGGTGTAAAAGCCAGGGTACTATGGTAGCCCCGTCCAGCTTTACAATAACCCTGGGTGAGAGACCCAGAAATATTAACCTGATTTTATAGGTCAGAGGAGTGAGCCGGAGCGGTGGCATGTCTCAGAGCTGCTGGTTCCAGCCACCAGCAAAGCCACCCCAGCGGTGGCTGCACCAGGCTGGGGACAGGGCCAGCCTCCGCGCCAGGGCAGGACCACAGCTCCTGCTCCTACCTTGAACTTGGAATTATACACGTGCGCCAAAGGGATACAAGAACCAGGATTGCTAGTCTGTCTCTAACCAGCCTAACTCACTACCCGCTATCTATAAACTTCCTAGAAAGCTGCAAATATTGTAGCACTGCTCGTTTAGTGCCACTTTTCATGCCGTTTGTCAGCATTTCCATTACAAATCTTTTTAAAGGGTTTATAATGCAGCCACAAAAAGCCACTTCAGACCAAAAGCTGGCGTACAGCTTCCCAGTCTGGGAGTGAACAACTTCGTCAAACTAAACAAAACGTGCTTTATCTCCCTTTATGTTCTAGCAAAGGAAAGAGCCTGGGAGGTTTGCGAAATTAGCAGGAGCTTCTACTTATGCAGAGCTGTATGTTCTTATCCTGTTTTCTATAGCTTTAACACACAAGTTATAAATTGCTGAAGAAATATTTCTTTAAATTTAAACTACAAACATATGCAAATGTGATCCCCCTCTGGCTATTTTGGATGGATCAGGGAAATTTTGCCAAACTCCCTCAGTTAGGGACTCAGCTGTTTTTGACAATTAGAGGGGGGAAAAAAGTCAAAAAAGCCTCTTCTTTTTTTATAGTCACCCTGTTCCAGCCAAGTTCTATGAATCACAGGGTGTTGGTAGCCAAGTATTGACTGACCAGTTCAATAAACAAACAATAACACACGGTAGCTTCCTTTCGTCTGTAAGTCCCAAAGCACTTGAGAAAGGGGCACATCTATAAGTAACTTTATTTTACAAGAAGACCGTGGTCCCTTGAGGCTGCTTTAACCCCCTGTGTGGTAGTGAGAGGAGATTTAGAAGAAGGGGCTAAGTGCCACTGCCCCGATTGCTGGTGTGCTGCTCGCCGCTCCGGCACAGCGCTGGACCTGGCACTGCTCACAGCAAATGCATTAGCAATTGCAGCTATGGGGTACAGTAGGGCACAACATGAAGTTTCAGTAGAAATCAGTAAAGAAGCACAGTTAGACAAGTTAATGGACAAAAATGCACCCAGGGCTGAAATGAAAGATATAGTCTCTGTCTTGGATCACTGGAACCAAAATAGTACCACAAAGGAAGGGTTGCTCCATCCTCACCTAATCCCTAAGTCATTTTCCTCGGCATCTGCTACTGGTGTTACCTGAGATATGGGAATGGATGGGTTTTTTAGTTGGACGTGGGTTGAGTCTTTTTTTATGTCTTTATGCTGGTACTGATGAGGAGTCCCATGTGCCGGGGCTCCATGGCTGCGTGGGGCTGCGCAAGGGGTTGCCAGGGAGGCGCAGAGGCACTCGGTGCACAGCACCACTCCCCAGGCTCAGGGATGCTGGCGAGGCTAAGGGGACACGGCAGCAGGGATGGGGGAAACAAAGGCAGCCATCAGGAAGGAAAAGGTACGTGTATCTGTTAAAAAAATCCATAGGTCACAACAAATAAGACTTAAGAACCGCCCTGAAAACTGAAATCCCCACACGTGCCAGCTACAGCCCCCAAGCAGGCGGAGGAGCTCGGCTTTGCACGGAGGCAAAGGTGGCCATCAGGGTTTTCTTCTCCTTTTTTTTTTCCAGTTGGAAAGTCACCTGCTTCGGCTAGAGTTGTCAGTAAACCACACACCATGAGACATCCGCAGGGCTAACAAATAGTTTCTTCCACAGCAAGACAGGTTTTTTATTAAACAGAGCTGAGCAGGAGCTCAGATGCTGTGCGTAGGAATGCAGAGGCCATGCAGAGTAAGACAGACCAGAAAAACTGAAAAAAGATGCTAGGATACTACATAGAAAAAAAATTTTAATGCTGTCTGTCCATTTACAAATAGCTTGAGCAAAATACTTAAAATTAAAAGGTTTTTTCGTATAAAGGACTCCATGACAACAAAACACTGACACATCTGCTCCTTTTTTTCACCTATCTACACAGTAGTCATACGATGAACGGACACACACAGCAGCCACCAAAATAATGTGATATTGGTTTAAATGATCACTGGATTAGGCCTTATGGTCTCCATTCAGCAAAGCATTTAAGCATATGTTTAAGGTTAAATACATACTTTTCATGCTTAACTCTACAGGGATAAGCTTAAGCATATGCATCAATTTAAGCAGATACTTAAGAGCTCTGCAAAATCAGGATGGACATGCTCAGACATGTGTTAAGTGCACAGTGTTATTTAACTATTGCCTCGTGTAAAATCTCTGGTGAATATTCTGAATAATGGAAAGTGCCCGTATCCCATGCACAAAGTCTGACCTGGGCAGATTATGGCTGGTACCCATGGGTGCACGCAGGTGGGTCCCCTGGGAGCACAGGGAGCTGCGTGCACATGCCGCGTGGGTAATAAAACCTGAAGCTGAGAAGTTGCTACCCAAATTCTGGGTGGTCTCTGGTCATGCTGGAGAAGTGGTTATTTAATACCATTTGTAATGGTTACTAGGGGCAGGTGGTCGCTTACTAAAGATGGGCTGTAGCACAAATGTTGCTGTACGTTACGCTGGTGATGCAGAGAGCACACGGTGTGGGATTAGTAATGATTTGGTACCAGAGAGGAACTGCACCTTCCAACCCACTTGGAAAACAGATTTTGCTGTAAACTTAAGGTTGTGTTATTTTTAATGATGAGCAAGGATGTAAAAAAAAAATAATCAGCAATTATATTACTCAAAGAGGTTTTGGGGATTTTTTTTAACTGTTGTGTCTAAGGTACAAGGAGAAAATTCTTGATAGTAGAATTTGGTGAATCCCAAATATTTAGCCTAAAGTATTTATAGAGTTGTATGAAATAAAGTTTTTGCAGAATGTTAAGCCTTATCTGGTTTCACCAGATTATTCTAAAGCTCAAATCAAACCAATATATGTAATGGGTAGAATTACTAACCTGCAGGGCATGTCATCACAAATTTCCTGGAGTTTTCCATGTAACTGTAAGCATGACTGGTCTATTTACTGAAAGTAGTATATACTGTATAATGTTCACTGAAAACTCATGTAACTAATGCAATATGATAACCACTAGGGTGCTACTGTGACGTAAAGGATATATTACAATTTTATCCAACTCAAACAGGGAAAAAAATCGTTTTAATCGTCCTGCCCTCTAAACAAATACTTTGTCTGTTCTACTGAACTTGAAATTCAAGGTTATGTATAAGTCATTTTGCAATAAAAATAATGTTATGGAATAAACAAGACTGTACTGCAATATGATTTGAGTCTTCAATCACTGAATTTTTGGGGAATATTTATATGAAGTGAATGTGTTATGTGTGCCAGGATTTTTTATGATTCTTATAACGCAGTTGCAATGCATCGTATTGTTATGTGCAGAAGCTCGGGTGACAAGCACATAGATTCAAAGTGCCGGGGCTGGTTTGGGCAGGAGGAAATGTTTCATCGCGAAGATGGGTTTAGCTTTGCAGAGAACAGCCTAGCCGCAGCGCTGTCTCGGCACAGCATGGGGATGCCAGCAGAGGCATCTCCCACCCATCCACAGATGGGAGGACTGAGTCGCCCATTCTCCTCCCACACATGGAGGTAACTTGGCTGAGCTGGACTGATGGCTGCTCTGGAAGAGGCAGAGCAAACTCCCTTTGGCAAGTTGAGGGCATCACAGCTTATGCACAAATGCCATGACAGAAGTAAAACATGCAGTAAAAGCAAAATCATTTTCCTGCTGTCACACTGCAAAATTTGTGGAGGTCGCCTGTCCTGCAAAGGTGGAATCTTGCATTGCTTTGCACTGGACTTTGATGTGATTCAAAGGGCACCGCGCAGAGGGCATGACATTCCCAGCGCTGGGCTAGCCTTTGAGGAGGCAGGATTACGTGCTGCCCTGAGTGCCTTTAATAATAACAATAAAATGAGTAAGATGAGAGCCAGAAGTTTGTATTCAGCTCTTCCCCTCTAACATTTCACCCTCTTTCCAGACAGAGACCACCTTGACATGGCCAACTCCAACCAAAGCCATGGCCACTTCCAGTGATGGAGATAGCCATCCGGCATTTGCAAGCTACCACCTTCTAGGAGTTTTGGCAGTGCTGCCCTTCCGGGGCTGTCACTGCTAGGGACGGATGTCATTCCCTCACAAATTACTGCCCAGGACAGTCCCCTGCATCTACAATCATTGAAAGGTTTTTGGACTCTGCATAAAAATAAGGAGGAACTTTAGGTTTAGACAGGGAAAGCAGACACCTCCACTAATTTTCTTTTTTTTAATGGAGTCTCCCATTTCAGTGGAAACGAGACACATTTCTAGGTCCCCATGCCAAGCCAGAGTCTCCCCAATTTCTGTTCACAACATTTTTTGAGCATGTGATATGATGTAGTAACTACCCTATTGTTGGTAAGAAGCAACACCCACTTGGCACCCCCAGCATCTCCCTTTGCTGAGGGTTCATCAGCCACTCTGTAACAAAATGCCAACAAAGCCAAAGTGTTCTGCAGAAAAAGCTCCTTTTCACTCAAAATTTGGGGAGCCTGGAAGGACTTGGACCATTAGGGAGGACTACTGCCGTCACCCTGCTGAGAAACCCATCCATGGCAAGGGAGGTGTTCCCTATGGCCATTTCATCATCCTTTTCTTACTTTCCACAAGGGTTTGTGAAGAAAACCAGAAAAGTGACTTAGTAAAGGGGCATCTGTGAGCATATGTACAACCTCTCCATGTAGCTACATGCTGACAAGCACGATGTAAAAAAAAAAGTGTATAATCAGTAAATGGGAGGTTCCCCCCTTCAGCCACACAACAGACATTCACCCTTCACCTGAGTTCATCCTAAGGAGAATATCGACTAGCACCAAAATAATGTGTTCTCTTTCTCTAGGGTGTAAAAGCATCACCATTCACTGCTGGTCCACTACTGGAAGTGATGAGTTGCCATCAACCACCAAAATTAATGTGATGGTGAGCGATGCCCAGCACAGTGAGCTTGCACCACCCGCGGACACGTGCAACGCTCAGCAGCAGTCAACGGGGTTGTGTGAGGGCAGAATAGTATTTTCCTTTGGCTCCTAACACGACTCCACTGCTGATATGGGTTTATGGATGTAAATCTGTGTTAACATCTCGGGGAGGGGTCAGATTTGGGTTGCAAACGCTGCGAAGGGCCAACCCCTGCTCTGCTGCTCTCCCCTCACTGTCTCCTCTTTCCCCATCCCTCCGCGAGATCGAGGGGCATGCTTTCTCCCTGAGTCTTATCACAGCACACGAAGAAACAAGCCAAGCCAAAACCTTAAGATTTACTACCAGAAGCCCTCATCAGAATATACTATGTATCTCATAAAATAAACATGGTAATGAAAACCGTTTTTACCGTAGCCCTCAAACCTATGAGCATTAGCAGCTGCTTTCTGTAAAGCTGGTGTTGATATTAGGGGGAGATAGACATCAGCTGGGAGATGCTGTGCTCGGCTCTTGCAGGGTTAACCCACCTTGACTAGAATTTAGCCGTGCTTTGTAACCCCGCACCGATAATGAGCATGTGCATACAAGCCGAAAGCTCCAAATAACTAACTTTGAAACCCAAATCTGAGTTGTAATTAGATGCCCCTTTTCCATAAACAAAATCAGACTGTCTTGTGCTTGCTTTAGAAATTGGACTAATCTTTGACAGGTTGTTCTCATTTTCCAATTACCCACTAGGGAACGCGCATTGGCACTCCAGCAAATAATTTTTGGCTATGCCCCTTGGTTGCAAATAGTGTCATTGTTCTTGGTTAAATCTGTGAAAATTGTACCTCCAGTCCTCACTTCTGGCTGCCTGCTAGAGCATCCTACGTGGCTTGGAGACTGATTTCTTTATCAGGCTCCATATACTTCCTTAGCTAAAGGCTGTAAGCAGGGCAGAAATCTGCTGTTTAAGGAGCTGCCATCTATCCACGCTGAGCTACAGCGGTGACAGCCCCAACCAGAATCTGCTTTTGGAGTTCCCCTGGATCTACATGAACAGATTTGCCTATAAAACCAGCGCTGTGCATCTGCACCGCTGCCACAGGCAGCAGCCGGGTGAATCCACAACTGTGGACAGGTCTTGGCATGCTTTTTTGGCTATCGTTTCCCCAATTATATCTGGCTGATTTGGAACAGGTGAAACATTTCAACGCTGCAGATGGAGGCTAGTGCATGAGAAGACAAACCCAAAATGTATATAAGCACAAGATTGATTTAAACCGGCACAAGAGACCGAGAGTGGAGCTGGAAATTTTTCTTCTTGTCTCTGTTCAAATATTCGGCATCAGAGGAAAGTCAAGGTGATGCTTTTTCACCATGACTTCATTTTCTTTTCCCATGGTGTGCCTTTCCTGAGGATGAAATCAATAATATTCTGCAGAGGAAACTTTTAAACTTACTTTAAAAGAGGCACGGCAGAATTGCCAAGCTCTAAGGGCATTGCATTTTGTACAGTAACCAACAAACTGAGCCTTTGTTTCTGCCTGGGGTGCGCAGATGCTTCCACCGCACAAGTAGCGATGAGCAATGGCACAAACCCAGGCTGCTGGTGCTGGCACCTGGCTCAGACTCAGTACAACCAAGCCCTGCTCTCTCCCAGGCAGTATCCTAAAGCTCCAGAGACAAAGGAGCAATATTAGGAATATTAGTCACAGATGAAATAAAATTATATTTATGGATTGGCGTAATTTACTCATTGGTTCTGGATTCCACAACTTTGGAGGCTTGTTGTAAGTTCACGATGCTCCCGATGATCAGACTTTGTATTTAGGGATATGCTGTGCTGGAAAATGAAAGGGAAAGGCAAAAAAGAAAGGAAGGGGGAAAAAAAAAGAAAAATAAATCCTGAACACAAAGTAGAAAAGCGACTTCCTCTTGGCTAAATATCCAAAGCAACTACAGGTATGCATTCAGCCTCCAAATGCCAAAATGTCTTTAAAATCCGTTTGTTTCAATATCATCTTACACCCAATTAACTACTCAAAGCTGAAGGAAAGAGGCTGCTGGGAGCTGTAGTCACGCTGGAATCGATGCTCCCTAACACATCAGTGGTCCCAGAGATCAACAAGCAGAGGAAGGATGGAAAAAGGCATCAGTGTGAAAGGTGCAGCAGGAAGGGCACGTCTGCATCACCCACCCTCTGCTGCTTTCATCATTTTCTATGATTATACTGTGTCACGTCCTCAGTGCCCAGCAAGGCAAGAGGCACGTCACTGCTTCCAACCACCTCCTGGGAGGGTCCACAGGGGACCAGGATGCTCCTCTGAGCTGCCCAGCAATGGGCAAGAGGCCACAGATAGAGGTTGCCTCACCAGCAAGTAGATACTTGGAGAAATGTCTTCAAAACAAGGGTGGTCAGATCCTGGAGCAATCTCCAATCCTTGGAGACACTCCAACCTCAGCCAGACAAAGTCCTGAGCAACCCAATCTGTGTTGCACCTGCTTTGAGTGAGGGTTGGCCCAAAGGGCTCCAGAGGTCCCTTTAGCCTCAGCTACATGGCGATGCCACGACTCTGCCACATGGTGTTCCTGGTATCGAGAGCAGTGATGTCGTTTGCTCTCCATGGAACATAAAAGTCTGAGTGTTTAGATATTACTTTGCTGAGCATCCTGGATGGTGAACTATACCCAAAGAAAGAAGAGGAATGCTACCAAAGCCTTGCCATAATGCCTGTTTATGGAGAGAAAAAAAAAAAGAAAGAGACTCTACCTTGACTTGAAATGGTCTAGATTAGACCAAGGATCATTAAAGAGATTAAAGAAAATTAAAGATGAAGCAAGAAATAAAAGTAGTAAATTGATTTAAAGCAAAAATTAAAACATTATTGCACTTTATAGTCATAGATGCCCCTAGCCACATGTCTCTCTATAGATAAATAGAAACATATAGGCAGACACACACACATATTTATAACACTGGGATCCCTCTAACCTGCCAATCTTATGGGGTTTTCTTCAGTCAAAATGAATTAGAGGAATTAATTGAACAAATCAAACTAAACTTAGGCACAGCAGCGCTCATTGCCTAAAGAGCCTCATAAATCTGATGAATGATGAGATGATGGCAAATACATCCTCATTACCATGCTAAACTCAGTTTGCTAAATAAATTAGTCATGTCATCAATGTCGTCACTGCATTCCTCTGCCACGGCCGCTGCGCAGCCGCCGTTACTCTCTTTCTTGCTCCCCCAGTAATACCTGCCAACTTCAAAGGGGCACTCGGGGGAATTAATGACCCAATGTTTGCAAAGCACCTTGAGATCCCCCAGATGAAAGGTGTTTTATAATCCCCTCTTGGCTTGCCCAGTCTGTGTCAACCAAGAAGAAGCTTGAGAAGCCAGTGGTGCTGGACCTGGAGGGGGTTTCTCACGGCCTGAACTTCTCGGGGGTGCCTGTGTAGCACATGTTGGCACGTCATGGCTGTGGAACAACCCTGCACTTGCTGATGGAAGTCAAGGTCAGACATTAACCAGGCTGCAGGGTGCTGACCTACCGTGCTGCGAGTTCACTTTGCCACCGCGAATAAACATGGCAAGGTCTTCCAGAGACTTGCGGACTTGGTGGAGGACTCTGCAAAGGAGGTCCTTGGTGGAGGTTGGCGACTGGGCCCATCCTGCCTCTGAGCCCAACGCCTATTCCTCCCCTCACTATTTCTCTCAAGGATACACAATTTTCCCTAAAACCGTAGAAGAAAGTTCTGTTGGTTTTAACATGAGAAATACTAGTTTTTTTCCTTTTGCTTTCTTTGTGTAGGGATTTTTTTCTCCATTTCTGGAGAGCAGAGAGACACGAGGCAGTAACATCCCCTGTCGCTGAGCGCTTCTACCCTCCAGCCGAGCATCCTGTTCCTTTCCCAGTAGGGACAGGCAGCCAGAGCTCATGTCATGGTCCTGCACATCGCCCCATCACTACTCATGTCCTCCAGAGATCTTGCCAATGCCTCTGAGCAACGAGTGAAAGTGACGCCCTGATATTCCAAAAGCTTGAAAAGAAGACTAATGGGGAAATAATTCAAAGCAGCTATTGGTATTAATCTCCTCCTTCTCAAGTAACTGCCAAATTTCAAGTCAAATAGTTGGAGTTTCTTCTTGCAGTTTGGGAAAGGAAAAGAAAGAGAAGTTTAATTATTTTAAAGTAACTTTTAATAGAATGAGCTAGGCCATATTTGGTCCTCGCTCTGGCAAAAATCCCAGGTAATATTCCAGGAACCTGCCTTTATAAGGAAAAAAAAAATAAAAATGTAAGCAACTGTCTCAGCTCGCCATGTGTATGCATGAATCTCATTGACTTTGGGGGAAGTTGCATGCACGCATTTGCAGCTAAACTTCTCTTCTAGGTGTAAATTGAACAAAAACATCCCTGAGGAATCTACCTATAAGCACCAGGATTTACCTTTGCACTCGGCCACATTTGTATTCCTTGGTGCAATTTTCAGCTGTACGTTGCAGGAGGGAAGGTATTACTCAGGCTGCTTTATTTCCCTATGAATGAGGGTTACTGTAAGAGGGAACATTGGTTTTAATATCGGCCCTGAGAAGTACAAGCCAGCAGATGGCAGTTTAAACCACATTCAGTCAAAACAACATAATATTTTAGCCAGGGCCATTATTGTCAGATCGTTTCAACACATATATTTGAAGATTTGACTGTAAGGATGGTAATGAGACTAAAAAGACCGGCTGGGATTGCTGACAGGATTGCTGCACCCCTCTGTAAGAAGTTTGCATATAGGCTGTTCCTGCCGGTGAGCTCTGCAAGGCTGCGGGCTTGTCCTCACATTTGGGCGAGCAGAGGTGGGGTGGTAATGCCAGCGGTGCACGATTTTATTCGTGTGCACATGTGGATGCAGGTGGGAACCGGCCATGCCTTCTCCATCTAACGCTACCGTATGCACCTCTGTATTTGTGGCTGGACTGTCAGCATCGTGCCTGGACACATATTGCCTGTATCTAGAGGAGGGTGTGCCGAGCTGTTTCCAGGCTCTGGGGTGCTTTGTGAATACTCACTTTATGTCTTCTTTACAGGAGAGAAGGTGTTATCCTATAAATAGGGCTTGCAGAAGGCCCTAAAAATGACCAGACTTTTGCCTAGTCTCGTTTTCCCCAGTGCATCAGTGAATCTCCCTCAGCCAAGACCACCAGCACTGCTTGTGTGGTTTCACTAGGTCCAGGCAGTTTGCCAACTGACACCAACTAATTTTCCTGATTCCCACTATTTAACTGTGGATAGAAAACTGGAGAGAAGGAGATTTAAAAACATAAGCCAAAGCATCCGTGTTCTTCATTGGGGTTTGGGGAGGGAGTGGAGGAGGGAACACCTTGCAGCCTCCCTGCATGGATGGGCATGCAGCTCCCTGCACATTCCAGGATGATAAACCTTTGATATGCCTTACACTTCACTGCCCTGAAAATGCAACTTTCCACATTTATGAATACAAACAATGCTATTATCTCTACCTTTCTAATATTTAACTAATCTAAACACTCAGGTAAAATGTTATCTGAAATGGTACTTCTATAAATGCATTAACTTTGTCTTCCTTTGACTTTTAAGATATCTTTCCTTACTAATACATCTGAAAAGATTGTTTGGAAAGCCTTCGTAAAGTGGCAGAGCAAACAGATGAAGGGCGTTCTTTAGAAGATCTTTATTATTAGCTTTCCAATGATACTATCTTCTTGTACTTTTCTTAACGAGAAAATAAATAGAATTTGTCTCACACACAGCTGTGTTTTTCTTTAGCTAAGGAATGCACAAAAGGAAATCTAAAAATCATGCATTATCAGTGAACAAGCTAGTTAAAGTAAACAGATTCCAGCCAACTTGCTTCTAAAAGATTAAAGGGTAATGATGGAACTTACCTCGCTCAACAGATTTATGAATTATGAAAGTCTAGACAAGGTACATCCAATTTTCCAGCATTACCTACCAAGCAAACATCAAGAGTAGACACATGTCCTCTCTCAACTGAGCAGCTATGTCTTCTATCACATCGTTTAGTTCAGTTTACAGATTAATTGGCATTTCAAGAACATTTATTAAAATACTCAATTGACCCCAACTAATTCTTTTAAGAAATTCAGTGACTGACATAGGATGCTTGTTTAAACAAACTGTATAGTGTCAAAGACCCTTCTTATAATGTCAAAGATTACATAGTAAGGCACTGAACTGAGGACAAGCCCAGAACGCCGATACCTCCTTAGTAGTAATCACTTATTGGCTTATTTATGCTAAATAAATATATCTGGATTTGCTAAGTAACCCATAAAACAATTAGCTAGCTCTGAATTATGTCTGAGGAACTCTAAGACAGCATATCAGAAATAGCATGAGCTTTCTAAAGTTAGCTTGCAATCCTCTTCTGGGACAAAGAGTACCAAGGTAAAGCTATATCTTTTGAAGTGTTTGGAAGGTTTGCGACAATCAACCTCGTAAAACCATAGGCAAACATGCCGGCACAGGCTGCTTCCCACTGCCGGGAGCCAGGGCGGTTTGGAAGTCGACAGTAGCTGGCCCACTGCAGGAAAGATAAAGAGGTTGTGCTTTAGTCTGACGTTTATTTCTTATATTTCTTCTTCTTATACTAAATGTAAACTTTGAAAAAAGTGTTCACCCTGACTCAAGCTTCTTCTGGAGCATCAGCCTCTTTCAGAATACGTATTTCTAACGGAGAACAGTTTAATCAAGTCTGGACACGTTAGTGTGGAGACATTACTGAGATTATTTATTTGTTTATTTATGAAATGTATTTTAATCCCTGTTTCTCTGTTGAGAAGCCTAAAGCCATCAAAGGCTTAATGTCTTTATGTGCCATTCATGAGCAAATGAATATTTTAACTCTGCTCTTTAATGATCCTTATAGATTTTTAAAGTCTGGCCCATATATCCTAGCTGTCCCTTTGAATGTATGTTTTAATGACATCAGTGAGAGTTGTAAGCAAAATGAAGGTGGAACTGAGTCCTTCATGAATTAGTCTATTCTAAAGTTGAAACTGTGCCATCAGGTCAGAGAAGTGTTTTCATCCTTTGGAAATTCAACTCAATCTTCTACACCTCTCTCTCTGTTCCCTAACCAGATAAAAACCATTTCCACATCTCCACCCTTCCACCCCGATGATAAAGTAAATAGCACGATATAGGACATCGATTTGTTTTAACGCAAAAGTGTATGACTCACTTGTTTACCTCTGCACTAAAACCAGTGCCACAAAATGCTATAAAACCTTTGAAAATGTCTCAAAGACATAACTCAGGGCCACCAGTGTCCAAACTTTCAGTCAAACTCCAAAGAAACAGAGGAGCTCGGGAAGGGAGGCAGATGAGAGCCTCAGGTTTTAGCGTGCCTGCTGGTGAGCTGCAGCTATTTCATAGAAGTATCTTAATTAACTGCTAAATTCCAAAGAAATTTCCAACTACTCTTAATTGCATATTCATCTATTAGGCCAATACAAGGGAAAAAAAGAAAAATCCATTAGAGCATTCATTTTCTGCTGTATATATGCCATGTGAATAGTGCTATTAAAACAGTGTGGAAATTATAATAGCACTATGGCATACACACTATGTTAGTATTTAATTGCAGTTGTATCAGATGTATGGTCCTTCCATGGATTCTATCATCCTAGGAGATAGCACAAGCCCTGGATATCCCACCAGCTTTGGGGCTGAGGTCCCACAGCATGGGATAACATCAAGTCCATTGTCACACAACATTGCTCTAGCGAAATTTGCCCTCTAGCCACTCCAAAACCCTGTCCTTGCATAAACTGTACCGGTGTCGATTTGCAGGAGCCCATGGAAAAAAAAAAAAAAAAATCAGCATTGTATCACAGAGGTTTTGATTGCCTCAGCTCAAGGGGTGAAACCCTTGAGAGGCTACCGGATCTCACCTGCAATCACATGAAATCCCACCTGGCTTTGATTTAAAACAATAAATCAAGCCAGGTTTTACTGGAAACTGAGCCTAGATTTGTGCGAAAAGTTTGCAAACCTCAGCCTAGCCAGCTGCCTTCAAGGGACGGCACTTTCCATGCGACTTCAGGTTTCCTGGCAAATATTTTGCAGGGCTCTGGTTTCTCATTCCTTTTATTCCTGGCCTTCTCCTTTATGGAGCAACATGTCATGATGAGGCAAAGTAGACAACTTGAGACATTGTCTGTCACTTTCAAATGTCATTGAAAATGGTTTATTTTAATACCAGATCGTGCCATACCTATTCTTGCTGAGTAAAACTTTATGCAAGAAATTGTCCCATAAGCTTCCAAGATGGTGCCTGCAAAATAGGCAACTGTGGAGAGAGCTGGCCAAAGGAACATTTAATTTCTTCTTTGGTAGCAAACAGTCAAAACTGAAACACATTATGCATAAAAATAGGCAATACCAAGCTATTTCTGTTTTGCAGTACTTAGACAAGCTACAGTGAGGGACAATTCACATCTCCTAGGCGTGAACTGGGTATTTTTATTCCGCCCCCCCCATGGCTTTATTCAGCTATGGATCCTGTGGGCACGGAGCCCAGGTAACTGTAGATTTCCAAAATGCAACAGAAGAATGGAGAGACTGAATGCACTCTTCGTGGCAAGTTACAAACATTGATCTTCTCTTATTTTACCCAATTTGCACTTAACTTTTTTTTCTATTAGCCCTTTGATTCTGCAGTTTTCCAGTGTCGAGCTCTGAGGTAGCTGCCCAGGCTGTTAGGTACAGCCTCTGGAAATCCCTCAGCTCATTTCGTCTTCAGCTTCCTTCCCCAAAATTACACCTATCACAGAGACACTTGAAAGCAGAGTTGCCAACTTTTAGTATTTTATCTTAAATCTCAAAACATTTGGTATTTTGCTTGCTGTTGACGAGAAACTCTCCAATGAGTTTAGAGATCCAAACAGACAGAAAAATTAGTAATTTTGAATGCTATGATTTGAAGGGGGGAGGGGGCTCATGGGGCCCCTTCTTGGATGACAGTAGTGAAAAAGGAACAGTGAGCTGATTGAGATGAATGCTACCTTTAAAAGAACCAGAAGCATCTATTCAGCGAGAAAATAGGACTATTCCATAAAAGAGATGGGAATCAATTACAGCCTTTCATGAATACAAGGCATGAGCACTAGTTAAAGCAACAGCTCTTGACCCATGGGTATAACCTATTTCTGAAACACAGATCACTTCATAAGAAAACATATGTCAAAGCACACATCTGAGATACTGAAGCTCCTTTCTTCACCAGTATTGAAAAAAATAAGTCAATGCAAGAATAAAAATTACTTTGTGCAAAAATAAGCATTATCCGTACAGATTACAGTTGCCCCAATGGAAGAAGTGTGTAGTACATCTAATATTAACCACCTTTGCCCCATGAAGTAAGGGTATAGCTGGAATATGACTATTAGGCAAGAAGCAAAACAAATGCAAAACCAAAACTAAACTCAAAAAGTTATTGGGTCAGAAGTAAAGGAGATAATTTAAGATCTGACTTGGTAAACTGGGATGACATCATAAAAGGGTTGTAAGAAAAATCCAGGATTTGAGAACCCATCAGCCCAGCTGTATTCACACAGCTGTTTCTTCGCAAGCAATGTGGTTTGTCTCCTTTAATTTCCTTTGGATCAATTTACCATTAGCCAATTCCAAGCACAGACTTGAGTAAATCAAGCTGAGGGAGAGGACGTTAAAACAAATAGTAAAGGGATTGTAACACACTGAAGAGGACGTGGTCAGGCTTACTAGCAACATGCACGCCGCTTCAAAATCCGACGCACAAATCGCTGCTGTGTTCAATCAAGACAGTGGTATCAGCCTGCAGGAGAACGGGATAGTGCTCAATTTGTATTAACTTAATAATCTAAGAAGTAGGGATTTGGAAATTACTGAAGTTGTTATTGTAACTGTTTACCTTGTATAAGCAAATAGTGGGTTAAGCCTTTGCAAGAGTAGCTCCTAGGAATCATCAAACAAATTGTGGTCCCAAGAAAAAAATGCATCAATAGTGGATTTGAAACCCATTTTGAGAGATTGATCAAATATGAAATCAGTCCTAGAGAGTACACTTAAGTAGAATGCCTGAACTCTTAGCTAATCCTCAACATGTTGAGGTTGCCTTCTCCCCCTTCGAGTGGAAGAAGAGAAGTAGCAAAGAAGAGAAACCTGAAGGGCTGAATCCTGTGCTCTAAATATGCCAACCGATTCAGCAAACCAGAGGCTTAATTTCTAAATATGCCAGTAGGTGGGATACCCTTCAGCATACTCAATGGCTTGCACTGCAAGTCTCGTACGGGGACTAAGTTTATTGCTCTTGCTTTTAATAATTTAATTACTAGTAATAATCATAATAAATATTCTAACATTCTACTGACAAAAATCATTAATTAAAATTATTATATACCCCTTATAATATTCAATACATGTTTTGGCCATATTCAAATCTATTCAACCCCTTAGGAGTTTGGAAGTGCTTTGAGTCAAATTCTTTTTGAGAGCCAGTGCCATTCTTTGGTCCCCAAAACTCATCGGTCCCACTGAGAGGCTGGGGAAGACAAGAATTGCAGTGCAATCTTTTTGGCTTGGATTTGAGCTGACTGAACACTTGTGGTCCTGAAGACACCTGAGGTGACAAAATCAGAAGTATGTTTGTAGTCCAGAGTAGAAGGAATTACATGTGAGACCTAAAAGGAATAATTTTCAGAATTTGAAATCTACCAGAAATTTCAGTATCCTGGAGCTTTTGCAGGGTACTTTACCCATTATTGATGCCAATGTAAATCACAAGAACAACTTAATGATTTCCTCCTAAAATACAAAACTGAAGTTACCAAAACCAGCACATACACATAATTTGGGGATAGTTTCTGAAGCCTTCCTTCCTTTACTAGTAGTTGTTACCACTCACAGCTTGCAACTAAATACAAGAAGCTACTAAAATTTGGTGTCAACTGCTAGCAATGTTGTCTACCAGTGGCAAAAAAAAAAGCACCAGGGAATCAGCTGGTCTCTGATTATAGTAAAAGTCTGTCCGACCAGGCACGGCTGCTTCTGTGTGCACCTTGCTAGGGATCACATCCAGCTCCAGCTGAACGGCAATACCTGGGCGTCTTTCTAGTAAATCCATAGGAATGGGCTATGAAAATCATTCTGTCGTTTGCAGATGGTGTTTTTTGAAAACAAAGAACAAAAACACAAATCAAAATGCTTCCACTTCATGCAGCGATTTCTCATGCTGATAATTAAGTCCATTTTGCATATTGCAAAATCATGCCGACTGTCACTGTAAATTTTCTCCTCTTATTGACAAGCTGTTTGCAGACCCAGAGAAAAGTGGGCCTTTTTCTAAATTCATGATTATATATATATACATCACCTACATCACTGACATCATCCAATAAACTTAATTGACGGTGGTTTGTCTTAACTAACCTACATTTTCAAGGTGTTGTCACGCAGAATGAAATGTGTGTGCATTTAAAATCTGCACCCCCTGGGATAGCTGGCGTATGTACAAATTCCCAGTTATAAAGTTGAGTTATAATGTAGCCCTCCCAAGAAAGGCTGATGACATTAGCGGTGTGATTTCTGATAAGATCCCCGAGCCTTCCTTCCCTTCGTCCTACTTCCAAACCAGCACATGCAGGTTTCCCAGCCACCTCCAGTGATGGTTAATCACAAAGAAGCCAGTGAAGCATTTCTATCCCTGGGCATACCGACTGATCTGTCAGGCACTGCATCTACAAAGGTCCCTGGAATATCATATCGCTCGGCCTCTGCTGTTTCACCATGAGAACCTTATTGTCCATTGGGTTGTCTGATGAAAAAGAATGAAGAAATTTCTCATATTCCACAGATGGGGACACATCACGACAAGACTCATACCAGACTCATATTATGATTCAAACGAATCCTACAGCTCTGCCTCACCAGAAACCACTTGGAACAGGCATCGTTGCTTTGGAAGCACACAAGCCAGCCGTGGAACAAATGAGCACGCCAAAATATAGGAAAGCTTAAGACACTTTTGAGTTTTTAGTATGTTATTAGAGATGAGCAAATGTGCACGAGAACAAAATGTGCAATAAGCCGACCTTATTCCAGGTCCTTTCGAAATCTGTGCAGTGAAGTATCTCTTCCCCTCCTTCCCACTGAACCCCAAAAGACACATTATCTTTGAAAATATACTGCAAAATTCACAGGGTCAGCAGGTCTGGCATCGTCTGTTGGGCTGGCTGCAGACTTCAAATCCTGTGCGCGCTGGGGCTTCCTCGGGGGAAGCAGTGCTCGCTGCATTCCACTTTCTTAATGGGGTGTAATCAGGAACACGTTTGCTTCAAACCTATTAGTGAACTTCCCGCTTTGAACCCAAACTCTTTTTTAAAGTAGTTGTTATTAAACTGAAATATGAAATACGCTTTATTTTGCTAATGACGGTACCTGGCATTCTTTCTGATGGGATTTCAGCCCAGTGTTATGAGACAGTGCGTGTCTCTGCTGTCTAGATGAGAAAGGAAACAAGGGGGCATGCTACATTCTGATTCCCATTTATGACTTTTTTCCTTCTTTTTTTTTAAATCTGCACAAAATAAAGGGACGTTACGTTTGTCTGATATTAAATCTGAAACAGAGTGACAACTCAGGGTTGGAAAAAAACTGTTTTAATTTTTGGTTAGAAAAGCTCTATTTGGTTTTGGATCACTCTATAAACGGGTTAAGATTCCTTGGTTTTAAAAACACGCCACACGAATTTGCTCGATTCAAATGCTAAACCTGTGAGTTGTCAGTTTAAAACAGTAGTATGCTTCTTTCTCTTTGCCGTTACCCAAAAGAAAAACAAATGATAGATCCTATCTCCCCATTACATTTCAAAAGGCTATCGTTTAAAAAATGACAGTGTTTGTAACTGCACCTGCGCATTTTACCCAAGTATCAAAATTGCCCAGTTTTAATACTGGGGCATTCCCATCAGGCAGAGATGCTCATAACCAGCCCAGCTTAAAAACTACTGTTGGATACACAAATATGTAACTGAAATAACTGCTTACATTAAATCAGATTTATTATTACATCCACAAGACAAAAGGGCAGAAGCAGCTATCTCGTTTGTCTGGATAACTCAGGCTATTACATTTTACCCAGGCACCCCTGAAAGCAGCTGAAAAACCTGGATTTGGCTCAAACACGCCCAAAAAGCAGACAGATCCAGAGGGATGAAGAATGTGCCCATTACCCAGTGGTTTTACCGTAGTGGTTCATCACCTTTGTTTACCACAAGTCTCTGCAGACAGCTCCCCACACGCAGGGCCCCCCAAGTGCCCACCAAGCAGTTGGGGAACCCTCCCCAAAATCTGCCCCGTGGTGCTTTCACGTTTCCCCGTTAGCTCAGTTGAACATTTGAGCTCTCGTCTGCTCTGACTTTAAAGGACCTGGAAGAAGTCCT
This sequence comes from Cariama cristata, assembly GCF_000690535.1. Taxonomy (NCBI): domain Eukaryota; kingdom Metazoa; phylum Chordata; class Aves; order Cariamiformes; family Cariamidae; genus Cariama; species Cariama cristata. The sequence goes on from NW_009613360.1 coordinate 81,970, forward strand.
CCAGTTTTGGCTGTACTCTGTGTGGAGTTCCTCCCTGGACTGCATCCAGCGAGCGCGGGTTTCCCATCGCAACCTCCCAGCCTGCGAGCACGACCAAAAAAAGTTTAATAGAGTCCACCCGCGTCAGCCTGGCAGGGAGCACGACTCAGAATTTATGTTTTATTAAAGCAACATTAGTAACACTTTTCAGTCTGTATGAGCATCTATTCTTACACTCAGTAAACGCTTTTATCCAGCCCTTGGCTATCTTTGATTGCAAAGAGAAGAAATGTTAAAATCCCTCTGTTTAAGTCACAGGACTAAGATTAAGATAAACTTAGATTCAGTTCTTAACTATACCACAGTATTTCTGTGCATCTCGGCTGCCTATGCAACTCTGGAAATCCCAGTTTATAGAATTGCCAGAGCTACATAGAAATGGGAAACTTCAATTTTCAGGTAATTTTGAAATACCAGCGGGGGGGGGGGCGGGGGATCTAAATTGGAACTGAAAGCTAAAAGGCCACTGCTACCCTAGAAACAAAAAAAATCGTGGATTCAGAGTCACTTAAACACATAAGTCAATATTTCATTTGATATTTAAATCTCCTTAGGTTAATTCCATTCATTTTTTGTTTGTGTTTTAAAGCCTGAAAAATGTTAAGAGAAAATATGTTGTATTACAAAGTTGCATTTAATATAAACAGAGTATCCAAATATATTTCTCTCTTTCAAAACAAGAAATACGCTGACACTGGAGAATCAAAACGGGAAAGCTGAAAACAAAGCAGAATTTTTAAATAAGTTGTGTCAACTTTTCCCGTAACAAGTAAGGAAATATAGACCGTTTTCCCCAAAACACTGATGCTGTGATAGAAGACCTCTCAGTGATTTTCCCTGACAGCTAAACAATATTATCGGGTGCTGTGTGGATGAAGACGCCAGATGTTCCTTGGAATCTACATATTTACCTTCTTCCAGAAGACAACTGATAAATAACACCCTGCTTTGTATTTTGTTTCTCATGAGCTGGAAGACCTGCGAGGCAGGTGAAATCACCTTGTATTTTCATGTCTTTAGTGACTCAGGTGGCTGTGGAGCCACATGTTGCAAAGGGAAAGCTGTTGTGCTCCTTTTTTTGGCTATCAGTTTTTGAAATTTCCTATTATTCCCAATTTTTTTTCCAGATGAGACCAAGACCACAAGGCGAAATTCAGTTTCTTCAGACCGTGGTGGTCAGGACATGTCTCGGGATATGCAAGAGCCAGGTTTCACTCCCTGCTCTGGATCGAACGACTGATCAAGCTGAAGTTGGCTCATTTCTTTTAACACAAACTTGACTGGGGTCTGACACGCTGCAGACACGCTGACCACTCAGTCTAGACACATTTTCTGTGCCCATATCCACCACACCCAACCTTGAGAAACAGTTCCAAAGGGAAGCCTCAACGCAGGAGGAAGATTCTCACGAAAACCTCTTGATTTTAATGAATTCAGATTTTCTGATAGAAAACCACTTCCTTTTTTCAAGTAGGAGATCTGCCAACAGCTCCAGACTGGACAATTTGGTTTTGCCTACAGTCCCCATACTCCGGCTTACGAACCAACTATTTATCAGCTGCTCCCAGTGCCCCGGGCTGAGAGCAAGCATCCCACCGCTGGGACCGCTCTGCCCACGCTCCCTGGGCTCTGCACTTCGCCTGCTACGTGCGAGGAACATCCCGCTTCTGGAAAAAGTCTACTCCCTTCACCCGTAGTGCTTTACAAGCTCCTGGAGGACTGGTTTTAAACACAGCCGATGGCAGATGTGGAGACGCTCACCCAAGCCTTCCCCAGAGACATGGTAGTTTAAAGAGTTTATGGCCAATCTTCAGCAGAACTACTCCAGCTCCCGGGGAGAAATACTCACACGGTGCTTCTGTTTCTCCTCACTCATTCGGGCCCCATATGTTAAAAACCAAGGCGTAAAAAAAACAGAACCTGATTTAAATATCGCATGGCCAAGCCCGGCAGCTAAGCCATCATTAGGTGTTGACTTGACAAATTTTCTGGGGTCAATACCTGCGTAGTCTTTTATATAAAGCAAGCCAGCTTGTTTCTGTCTTCTTGCTGTTGCAGGCCAATTTTAAACCTCCCTGAAGACTTTATTTGTAGAATGTGCCTTTGCTTATGGAGAAGTAACATGTGCAGACAAAATAACTGTTTTTCAGGTTTGATACTGAAGTCCAGCTGAAACTAATCAAAAGTCTGAGATCTTTGCACCCTAGTAGGGCAAAACTCCTAATGAAGACAGATGTAGGACAAGAGAGGGAATGAAAGAGTATCTGGTCTCATCTACTCCACAGGGCAGATTTCTACCCAAGAGAATAAAAATGATCAAGTTGTGTTCTTTTTAAATATTATCCTTCTACTTCTTCCACTTAAGTCATTTCACCTGTGTGCTTTTTCCTACATCTTTTAAGACCAACAAAAGATGCTTTTGTTTGTTTGCTTCAAGAGCCATAACTGGGAAATCAGTGAATTATTCTCTCTTCTTGCACCAAAACAGTTATTTATCATTAGCTAGCTTTAAGGATTTACTCGATGACTTGGCTAACTCAGCCAAGTCCCATCTATGCACTCATCTACATGTCTGCATAGAGAAGCTCAGCTCCCACTCAAGCACCTAAAGGAAAAGCGTCGTTTCTCTGCAGCGATGAGCACCCACCAGTTTTAGTTGTGGAGAACGTGTTAAAACGAGAAAACCAGTTGAGTGTTGAAAAGAGCACATCATGGGGCTGCCTAAGTGGGACCAGAATCCTTCTGAATATCACATGTATCGTTAAATCTGGCATCCTATATCTGGCCTATCTAATAGCTAATGATTTAGGAAAAGCTTGTGTGTCATGAGTGGTGGACACAACAGTGGGATCTCTTTTGCCACCCCAACTCTTGAGTCCACACATACGCTGAAACATGTCTTTTCTTTATACTTCTTATTATCTTGGCTTTTACTGTTACACATTTTATTGGCCATGAAATTATCCAACCCTTTAAAAGAAAAAAAAAAAGTGCAAACCATGAAATTTGCTTCAATCTCTGAGGGACACCTAGGTATTTTGTGAATTTTACCAGCAAAACTTTAATAAATTAAGGCCCTTCTCCCTGCCCTACCTTGCCATTTGTAGTTTCCCAGTTTCCTCCATGCTTAATCTTCAGTTCCTGCGAAACCAGATGGTTAAACAATTAGATAAATCGCGGGCATTGCTTACTTTGTCTCTTCTGTAAGCGCTAAACAATAAATCTCAGAACTTTCTTGCCGCGGATGTGATGGTGAATGGCAAATCCCAGTTCAGCAGTTGGACTCCTATTTCCTGGGCCCGCAGAAGATAGAAAATATCACATTTCTACCTCATTCGACCCTTTCACAATCCCTGTCACGCTTCATTGCTTTACAAGGCACCATTTCACTGTTGCAACAAAGATTACAGGGAATCTAACAGGTAAGGCCCCAAGCAAACACAGAGCGGAGCAGACCCGAACAGGAGGCACAAGGACTTCATGTCTTATCTGCTCCCCATCTTGGCATTTCTAACCACAAGAACTGCCCCGCTGACAGCCCTGCCTGTCCTCGGGCAATGAATCTGTAATAAGATATACACACACAACAAATAATAGAGGTGGTTTGTTGTGTTTGGGGTTTTTTCTGCTGAAAAAATATATACCAAGGTAATTAAATTGCTAACATGATGGATGGTCTCATTTTATATTTGAATTCAAAGTGACTTTCTATAGCATATAAAAAAGTGACTTACTGCAAAAAAGGATAATGCTATAACTTGCACTGAAATAGAAATATGGGCATTTGCCTTGAATTCTGAAGAATCAAGCTTTATTGTTCTCTCAATGACAATGTATAGTATTTGGATGTTTTATCCCAAATCCTAAAATACTGTGGAGGCATTAAGTAATTCAAACTCACATTTATCTCCCATATGTAAGTAGAGAAACTGAGGCACTGTGAGGTTACAATGTATTTCAGATGACTTGGGAGGGGGCAAAAATCACAATAACCCTTGGAAAGGAGACTAGTTATTTAAGTACCAGGCCTTATACAAACCCCGTGCAATAATATACTGTATATGACATTGGCTGCACCACCTGTAGTCACGGTTGTACAAATTCCCCCTTACAGATCCTGTTTTCAGCTGTACTGACCTAAAGAGACTTAAGAATATCATACCGATACCACTTCACATAGTCGCAAGACAGGAAAATGGTCTGATTTCCTCCTCTCCTCTTCCACCTTTCCTACAGGAAAAAAATAAGCAGCACTGACCAACTGCTAAAAATATTTCAGAATGGCTTCAGGACTTCCACGGAGCCATCAAACAAACTAAGGATTTGATGTCATGTTTGAAGGCCTATGTTAATGTGAAGTTTGGATTGTAGTGCATTATAATTTAGGAGAACTAATTTTGCGTTTGTTCTCTTTCTATGAGAAATTTGTGATCCATACCGCAAGCTGCAGAAGCTATTGGCCAGCAGCTATAAAAGCATTAAATGTAAATGGCTTGTTACATCAGCAGTCATTTGCTGTGCAGCAATGCTGTTTTCAAAAATCCACTCAAAACCCCTATAAATCCTGGTATAGGTTTTCTTGCTTTTGCCTGACACTCATAGAGTTAACAAGCAAAACATTTCAATAAAACTTCTGTACAAAAGAGCTAAGATGTTAAAAACTCACTGTTAACATCTGTTCATCATTTCATTGTGTGGCCACACATTAGATAAACGTGCTTACTCATAAGAGCACAATACCTAACCGTGACCTCAGCTGTGACATCAAACAAGCACACAGGGGAATTAGTCCACACTTTTGGCATCGGCGTGGTTGGCTTTCACAAAGGAGGGGAACAGAAAAACTGCGCCTGATGAGTGGTGAAACTGCAGGATTAACAACCAACTTTTATCAGTCCTTTGCTGATGGTTTCTTTGCAACAGGAAAATGTGTGCATGTAAATAGGCCCATCCCCCGAAATTAGGCAAACGTCATAACGGGCCAGTTAACTAACCTGTAATTACACTGTCACTTGTATTAACTCCATCACCCGCTAATAGAGTAACTTATAGTGGAAGCAGCCAATGCTGTTAGGAGGGTTATTTGTTTTATGCCCTAATTAATCAGTACTGACACTGAACCACATCCTTCCTCCTTCCTCATTATTTAAATCACCCATTTATATGGATGAGCCTCTTTGCTTTGTGCATTTCATTAATGCCTTAACATGCTCCCACAAGGAGAGCGGCGGGTGCTGTTCCGGCGAGGGGGGGGGGAACAGAAATGCCGGGAGGCTGCTTCTGCTCTCCCAACCTTTTTTTCCCTGGGAAGGGCAGCGAGGAAATCAACGGGATCAAGTCTTTGGGCTCTCAGGGGTCTGGTCCTCCACGGTGCCAGGGAAGAAGTGACTTCCCTGGATCAGCACAATTTCAAACGTTAGGTACACAAGGAGACTGAGGAGGACATTTCTTTTTGGGAGGGCAGCACCACACAAGGAAACATTTGCTTCAAGTCAGGCACATGCTTAAGTGATTTCCCAAATCTGGGTCCTGATCCTAAAATTGGAAGCGACAGGTAGAAGTTCCTTTACCCCCCGATCACCCATCCTGAGGCTGTGAGTGAAACAGAGACATAAAACTACTTGGTCTGCAGAATGGAGATGAAAGCGTGGTGGGGTTAAATTGAATATGAGGCAATTTGGAAAACTGAAATTCAGAATATCTCTTGCAGGGCTCTATGTAGAGGGATACAATCTCTTATAGTTCAGTTGCAGTATTTTTATTTACCCCCATGTTTTGAAGGGGTTACCTCTGTAGTATTTTATGACAGACCAGCCAAAACAAAGTCTAAATCAAAGTATTTTTGATGAAATATTTTAAAGCCAACTTTTTTTCCCAATCCTTTCTTTTACATTCTCCTTTTCCTGATTTTTTACTGAACGCTTATGTCCCAGATAAGCACTTGCTCTTGCACACGTGTAGACTCTGCAGAGCAGCCTGAAGAGGCTAGTAGAATTTTTTAAGTGACTACTAACTTGTTTAAACAAAGGGCACAGATAGGTTCACATTAACGACTCTCATACAATGCAAGAAAATTCTCTGCGGTTCTCCGAGAGGGTCAGCATAGGGATGGGGATGCCTGGCTGAGCACAACGGCAGCAGGGCAGAGCCCAGGCTGGGCTCCCAGGAGACACTGCTCACACTTTCCATGCTGTGCTGCCCTCCCTGGCATCACAGTTAAAGAGGTTTAACATTAAAAAAACACCCCAAGCCTCTTTAAGTTGTTGTTCTGCTTCCTGCTTTCAACACAGGTAGCTCCTGCCACAGTTCAGTCACCTCTGAAGTGGGGCTGAGCTCTGAAAATTCAAAACTCACAGAGGATGGGGAGGAGGATGCTCAGGCAGGACTGGGAAAACTTTAATAGCGTAACACAGGAGCACACGTGCATCATCGCCCAAAACCAGCTTAGCAGGACTACGGGGAAGGCACAGTAGGTCTTGTCCCCCATGCATGCCCACCCCACAGGACCAGAACCTGAAACCAGCCCATTCAGGACTCCTCATGTCCCCTTCAGGTTGTCCAAGAGCCTCTGACACCTCTCTACGTCCATGCCACGCTGCCTGGGGCAGGTACACCTGGAAATGCACATTCATAGGTCAAAGTGGTTGTTGACAGACTCTTTGGAAGCCGTTTTTTTAAAGGAAGACAAATGGCACAAGGCTGTGCATACTTTACTTGAGTAAAACTCAAACACAGCTTTGGTGAGCTCTTGGAGGACAAAAAACAGTTGCACTATCTAATTCAAAGCAAACGTGATCCTACCCACAACAGCTACAAAGGGATTTTTAAAACTTCAGGAATTTTTAATCTGGAGTAAGCCGAGATGCTCTAGTTCAAGAAAATACTTTTCAAGATTTTAAACTATAGTTTGAATAAGATTCTTATTTTAGAAGAAACATGTACAGTTTTATCAGTACAGCTTTCAGGCAGCAACTCCCATGCCAACGCAGATAGCTATAAACCAACGCAGCTTTCAAAAACGAGGAAACATTATCCAGTGCTACATTTTGAAGCCAAAGGCCATGTACAGCTCCATTAATTTGTGGTTCAAGGCCAATAATTAAACCATCCAGGTTCCATCCAAATATTTTTCTCACTCCCTAAACATTTTGCCAAACCATGAACTAATTTTCACCACGAAGGCTTTCTCGTATTTAGCACATTTTTGCAGACAGTTGCTCACTCGGCAAAGCTCCAGGGGCACTTGAAACCTCGCGGTGCAAACCAGTCAAAAGTTGCCAAGTGCATATTGTCCAATGAAACCTGGTGTGTCAGAAACCATATAAACCAAACCAAAACTGTACCACTTTTCCATGGACTTCATACCCAAAGCCATGTGAGGGTGCGGTTAGGGTCAGTTGCCCACACCATGAAGCGTTACTCAGGCAATTTGCAGCTACTGGGGGTCTTTACAGACTAGATTTTGTCCAACCTTCTGTGTTACCCTTTTGTGTGTGAAGGGGGCTTTGGCCAGGATGTTTGTCTGGTTTTGGAAAAAGCCTCCAGCTATTACATTTTTATTAGTGAAGAGAAAGGTGATGAGCCTTTAATGGGTGTCATGGTGTTGATCCTTCCTGGCCAAAGCCCAAGGGTTTGTTTTGAAGTGCACCATTGCACTGCATGTTTAAATGCCCTTTTTCCCAGTCGTATTACTCTGAGCAATTGAGGTGCATTACTATTATAACACACAAAATCTGTATACGTGAGTGTCCACTTAAACCATCTGACAAGAAAAACTTTTGCATCTTTACAGCAGAGCAAAAGTCAAAAACTCTCGGACCAAGTGCCCCATCCTGCCTCTGTTTAAGTCAACAGCAAAGCACTGGTCCCCATGGCTCAGAGCTGACAAGTATGAGAATTGCCAAAGAAATGCCCATTAATTATCATTACTATGTCTGTTATTGTATAACAGACTGTGATTCTGTACTTTATCTCCTGGACCATTATCTCCTGCCATGTGATCTAAGTGTTGATACTGCTAATGTAAAGGAACACAGAACAGTAGTCATTTATCCTGCAAAAGACCTCGTGCTTTTCTTGTTCTATCAATCATTAAACAAGTAATGTCTTTTGTGTTATTGCCTTGACATTCATTAACACTCACGTCACAGGAAATCTTTGCAATTAAAAACCTTATTGACGATCTGTGGTTGTTTCTCATTGGTGTGTACCAAGCAAGATAATAAAAAATGAAAACAATAGTGTTATCATAGATAACTGAGGAGGCTTTTCCTTTTTCTTTTTGTACCTCAACTATTTCAATGTTGCTGGTCTCTCTTTTTTTTTTTTTTTTTTAATTTGAACATGGACTCGAGGACTCTGAATGCTGGCAAACCACTTTTTATCAGCCCTGAACATCTGAACACCCCTTTGACATTAATCCTGTATGACCAGCTTTAGTGGAAACACTCTGTCTTGGAAAAGTCAGGCTATATGAGGATAAGACAAATGTTTCTCTCTCTATGCTATTCTGCCCCGTGTAAGGACCACGCGTGCAAACCAGCGACACAAGAACACCATGCTTTGCCCCCTGTCCAAAACATGCATTGGACTGGTTTCCACACTGTTGGTGCTGCCCCAGGGCTGACACCCTCCAGGATGTGAAGGAAGGTTTGCAGGGATGCTGAAGCCCAGGGAGGAAACACACAGAGCTGGGATGGAGCAGGACCCTGCAGCTGGCAGATCCTTGGCTGAGCAGCACCTCAGGTCTGGTGGGAAGCAAAGTAGTGGGGAACCTCTTGAACATGGCTTATGGCCAGTTTACCCATGCCTTCTGCTGTGTCCAAAACCACTCTCTCTTTTTACAGTTACATGGAGTCTCACAAATTTTGGCTGACTAATATGGATGCTACCTTGTGTTGGGACAAAGGGTCAAAAGCTTCTAACCTAACAGCTGACTGCTGGGATGCGTCAGTGCATTATTCCTTCTTGCAGAAGAGGATGGATTTTGCTTGTGCTGTGAGCATTATCTGTGCCACCCTTCACTGTGGGGCACAGCACGTTGAAGTGCTGGTCTCTGACTGTCCTTCTGGAATTGAGTCTGTGCCTCTTGCAAACCCAGATTCCTGTCTGACTCGGGCCACGCAGTCTGAAAGGTGCCTTCTGGAAGATAATAAGCACAACCTCAATTCCCACAGACATTGACATAACTGAAAAATTAGACCATTAGGCTCTTACTTTCTTACAGGCTGTTTTAATTGCAGTCCATATATCTTAGGCATATTTACTGAACGCTCCATGTACACGGAGGTAACTGAGAAGTGAGGGCGACTCTGCAACCTTGCTACAGAATTGAGACAGAAAACAAAAATATTAAATCAGACTCATCCTTGCTTTACTTACTCTTATATTACAGTGCTGGGACTCTTAAATGCGGAGATGTTAAGGTCAGAAGGGATTGTTAAAACAATTTCACCTGGTATTCTGCTTAATACCATACAATTTTTGCATTTCTGCTCAGTGACTGTACTTCAAATTTACACCATCATAACAGAAAGAATCGGAGCCATTCACTTCAGAAGCACTATGCCCACAAAGAACATGTGGAATAAGCTCCTGTGTACATCCATATCTCTTGATAATTAGCGAAAGTGGAAGAAAGAGTCTGAAAATGACCCTACGGTAAATTGTGTATTTTCAGTTCTCAGATATGGTGGCCTCTCTTTGAAGCCTAAAACTGCATTTATGATCAGCCAGAACGCTGGAGAGTACACAGTGTATTTGACAGAGTAGCAGACTGCCTTTTGTTGTGCACCACTGTAGTTAAATAAATTCCTATGTTTTCCTTTTTCTGGTAATTTAAGCATTAGTAGTGTTGATACTCAATCTGGACTGCCTATGGTTTTTCTTTTAACATCAGCAGTAATGATCTTAGAAGGAATCACATTTATAACTCAATCCAACAAAAAAAAATGTAACAAAACATGACAAGTGTATTTCTCTGAAACGTAAGTAGAAAAAACATTTAATGTGTTACAGGTATTTGCATTATTCATATTTTATGGCACTGATTAAATTCTTTCTCATACCCTGTAACAAATACAATCAGGTGATAAAATTAACAACATTTTTACATTAAAAGTAATTTCTACTTTTGTTGTTTACCCTTGTTCATTAAGCTTAATAAGAGAACAGATTTTGCAGAACCGAGACCATCACCAACATTCAGTAAATTAATCCGACAGCAAACCCTGCTCCCCTTGGTGCCTCCATAGTTTACTAGACTACTGTGCAGGCCAGAATACCACCATTTTTAACACAATCTTTCAAGGCTATCTAAACTTTTTCAAGGCAAACCAGCGTTATACTATTGAAATGTGAAACAAGCCTCAGGAGATAGTCTTACTAAAAAAAAAAAAAAAATAAAAAAAATCACAACTCTACTTCAGGAATCCTATAGGAGATAAAAGGTACAACTTCATACAGAAATATGTTCACCTGCTCCCACAGCTGGTGAGGGGCTGGGTTTATATTCAAAACATAGCTGCTGCTTGGAGGCTCCAGTGCACCTTCTGAGGAATGAGTCTTCTCCACCGGTCCAAGAGAAATCAGCTTTTTAAAGGGTGAAGTGATACCTTTCATAGCACAGATATTGTAGAGCTTCTACCTCCCATCTCCTCCTTCAGTTTGGTGACAACCACTCTCCAGCATACAGGTGTACCTAAACTCGTTTTGTACAGCTTACGTGACCTTGGTTTTGTACCCAGGTACAAGTGTAGCACCGGGATGAAACCACCTTGTGAGGGCTCCAGACATCCTGGTGGGACAGTTTCACACAAGGTAAAAGTTGTTTCATCTTAAATTGCTGCAAATTTATGGACATGGTAAACTCATGCCACAAAACAAACCATTACCTTTGTGCAACTTTATTGAGAGGGAGAGTTTGCCTGTTAAACCCTGGTTAAACCACAGAGATGGGGCTCAAATAGCCTATTTTCTCCGCTGGCTACGCCGTAGATCCATGCACCACCTACAGCAAGTCTTTTTATCTCCCTGCTCATCAGTTCACCATGAGTAATGCAACGAGCATGTTGGACAGAAATAAGAGACCTCAGGTATTTGGGCATTAAATGGATGAGCATTGTGGAAGAGTGTATTGTGAAGGGAATGTATAATGCAAACAGGGATGAGATAAGAGATATCCGATTCACAAAGATTATGTCTTTTGTGCCCAATATATGGGTGGCTAGCAGGTCACTGTGCAGGAATTACAAGTAATATAAGCGGGCATGAGGAAGCAATATTAACTTGAAAGGACTTGTAGAGGGATGAGAGAGAATTTGCATAAAACCAATACAGAGCAGATGGGAATGGACAAGCCTGTTGGTATCAAACACATGCCAAAGGAAAGTTACAGAAGAACAAGGAAGTTATTGTAGACAGCACTTCGATATCCTAACCATATATGAGAACCAAGAAAACCTCTAAATCCACCAGAATAATCACCTAAAGGTTTTAGCAAAAGGCCCCAAGTTTCTGCTAGAAAAATATTACATTACTGATGTCAAAAAAGCCTTATTGTGTTTTCCTGCCTTTAATTGCTTTAGAATGCAAAATACCTACACATTAAAAAAAAAAAAAATTGAGGGTAAAGGCAAAGGTTGCTGCTGTATTAACGTGTGTCGTCTACCCTCTAATTGTTTTAACACTCTTTTGCGAACATGAAAAAAGGCAGTCAATGCCAGAAGTACCTTTTCTGACAGCAAATATTTGGGGAAGTTTATTGTCTTTAGCCATACATCAGACCTTTTACTTTTTTTAAAAAAAAAGAAAGAAAAAAAAATTGGCTCTGGACTCAAAGAAAATTGCAAAAATAAATGTTGTGTTGATAAGTATCAGTGTTCTAGAATTACGACAAGTCCAAGATGTTTTCAGAGGCATGTGTCGGAGACGATAGTAAAAGGCAGAGAAATATGTAGGCAGAAGTGTGAAAGAAGTCTAGGCAGAGGTGTGAAAATAGTTTATAGTTCATTAAAAAGAGGCAAGAATGCAGAAACTTTCCCAAGCTGTGGCTGCCCAGCTCTGCACTAGCTTTGGGCAAGATCTTCTGCCGAGGTCAGTCTGGGAAGCTAATGCCTCTCAAGTGCCATAGTCTCCTCTGTGGGAGTCTAGGGCAGGAGGAATGGAGGTGTGTGGATCTATTAAAACTACCATGTTTGGAGGAGAAATGTGCAAGTCACTCCCTCTTCTGCAATGGCAGACTAATTTTATTCTGTCTATACTCTAGAGGAATCAAGTGCTTGATGGATGGAGCCTAAGAAAATCCCAATTCAGGTGGAGAATTCTAACACGATAACCCATGATTAATTTGTTATAAAGTGACTGGATGCCAGGAGGTGCTGGGAGAAGGTAAGGAAGCAAAAAGTTAGCAGTGGACTAAAAGACAGGCCGTGCTCCTGCAAGCACTGAGGAGGAATTTTGACTGTGTCCATTTGACGACGCCATGTTGATAGACCTCTTCTCCCATTGTACCCATGAAGGAAGAAAGGTCTGTGAAGCTCCAGGCCTTGTGACATTCGTATTACTTTTCCAGTAATTCAGAATTATGAAATAAAACTTCAAACAAAGAAGCAGCAAACACAGATGACCACGGTAGTTTCAGGCGAGAAAATAAAAGATTTGGTGCTCATGTGACCTGAGAACTGATTTCTGAGGAACATTCCTTTATCCTTCCTTCCCCTCCCCTTCCTGACTCTCCCCCGTGGCACGATTATACACACAAATTAGAGTGAAACCAAAACCTTTTAATACCGACGTGGTAAGCTGAGACACCACTTGACAATGCTGAGTTTCAGCCTGGCTGGACACAAAGGATGAACATACCTCTGCGACTCAGCGCCCGAAATCCAGAATTACATTTCTGCTGGATGACACTTCAGCAGTGACACACATTAATAGCCTTGTTAAGCATAGATAACACAATGCCACTTCGGTGTCTCGCTACGAGCCCTTACCAGTAATGAGCTTTAAAGAAACAATGACTCACGGTAATACGAATTGTCACAAGATCTCGCAGAAAAGGATATGAGATAGCTCAAGGACGGCACACTCAACCTGCCCCTATGCTCTGCAGCACACCTCTTCCCACGGCCAGATGAAGGCACAGATAATACGACCAGATGAATAGACAACTGCATTTAAGTCCTATGAATCACATGAAACCTTTCATCCTCCTTCCTGAACAACCCTGCTTCACCACCAATAAAGTTTCAACTGTTTTTCAGTACTGCCTCTCCTTCCAGCAACTGCCTCCTTGAATTTCTGCCCTGTTTCCTCCTGGCTGCTGTGGCGAGACCCGGTGCTGCCATGTGCCTGCATTGCCCTCATCATCAGCGACGTGCTGCTGATGGGACCTGATTCTTCAAGGTGGGAACTAATGGGAGATAAAAGTTCTCCTAGAGATTAGTCTGATAAAAGGCAGCACTTTGTCTCTGAATATGGCCATTGGAAAGCCCTTTTCTCATACGCTTCCAACTATTTCTGCCCAAAAGGCTGTATTTTTTAATTAAAACCAGGTGTTTTCTTACCTGCAGCACCGAACACCTCGGAGGTGGAAACCCAACCTGCGCTGTGCAATCAGGACTTAAATCATCGCAGCCAAGTGCAGAGCAGAAAGCAGGGCAGACTCCAGCTCCACCACGCAAACAGGTGAAAAAACTCAAATCCTTCCAAAGGAAGAAAATACCAGCAGCTTTGCTAAGGAATATTGTAAAGGACCTTGTGGGGTGAACAGCAGCTTGGGAGCAATGTTTATGGCAGAGCTATAAACTCATGAACAAATTAAAAGGATTTACAAGAGTAATTCAAGTCTCAAGCCAAACCTACTGAACAGCAGGAGATGATTCTCCCAGGGTCAGGAAGAAATAATTAGCACTGTACTTGTGGAAGAGGGTTTAGTATCATTTCTTGCCCTGCCTATTGAAAAAAAAAGTCATCCTTTCAGTTATTGCAGTAAGTGCACAGGAAGATCATTCCTTATCTCTTCAGTGCTTCACCTGGCTCTTTTTATAGACCCTTTGTTCTTGTTTCAACTCACCTGTTACAAGAGGGCTTTTTTTTCCCCCCATTTTAATGACCCAACACCTTAGATTCCAGATTTTAACTCTCTGACATCTGAATTCAAAGCCTCCAGCCAAATTGTTTAAAGCTCGATAGACTTGCATACATATTTCAAGCTAGAGTTAGCATTTTTTTATACCCCTGATGTTCCCTGTCCATATTATCTCACTTGTTTCATCACTGGTAATCGTGGATGAAAACCTCAACAACCATCCTGAGATCTGCAAAGATCTGCATTTCAGTGTTTGGCTTTTATATGGATGCCCAAATAGCTGCTGATATCAGCAAGAGCAATTCCAAAAGGCTCTGACCTCTGCATGTGACTGGAGAATAACTTAATTTGCAGAGGTGCTTAGTACTATGCTATTAAGTGGTGACCAGTGAGAACTTGTAACTATGAAAAGTTTCCATTACAACGTGCAAATTAAGAAAATATTAGAGGTAAGGTGTAAGTGAGGAACAGAGAGGTGTCTGAATGCACTGCTGAAGGTGGTGGCATCAGTGTCCACCAGTCTAAGTCAAAGTGCCTCGAGGACATTGTATTCCTTCCCTGGGGCTGAGCTAGGAGAACGCAAAAGTTCTCTACAATTCAAGAGCAGTGAAATCAGGAAGAAGGAGTTACCTAGCAGAGGCCCATGAAAAATGTTTGGAGCCCCCAAAATGATAGAAAATAGTACAGAAAGTATAGAAGATGACAAGTAACCTTTCTATGAATTTTTAAACTCTGATGTAGATAGTATATTGGTCCCAGTTAAATTCCAGAGGATCACTCAAAGCCCCTTTCAGAACTTGCCATGTCTCAGGCATCACCATGTGAAATTTAAATCACAGGGGCTTTTATCTGAATGTACACAGAAAGCCAAGGCACACACTAGAGCTATTCTGAGCACACAAGCTATGCAAAGCCTTACTTTCTACAAACCGAGAGGAAAAGTACCAATACACAGAGATTGCCCACATTATATTTTTCACAGGATCTTTTCACTGAAAAGCCCCTGCACTCCCTTCCCACTCATCCAGGCTGGCTGGTACATGGAGAAGGATCTCTCCAGACACTTTCCCTTTAGATCACAAAAGGAAACATTAATCAAGCAAAAGATGGGAAATTATGACACCTAGCTGCTAAAGTTCAGCCCCAGGGGCCAAGTCGGAGTTGATCACAGGGTACAGGTGGCTATCCATCAAATGACCTATCATAACACACATTAAAATGTCTGAGCTAATCAGGACAGTAGCCAAGAACAATGTTTTTCTGTTAACTTTCATAACAGCAGGTACAAAAGCAATCCCCTTGAAACACCAGTCTGCAGGCATTCGAGACAAAATTTGATTAACTGAACAAAATTCAAAGTATAATTTAAACCAAATTATACTATCTCCTTGCTGCAAACCAAATAGAGGACCAAGGATGTTTTGTATGAAGCAGGGAGGGTATTAGATCTGCAGAGTTTTAGGTGCGAGCTGGAAAACGCACTGAAACTTGAGCTTAACTTCTGGGTTACTATCTGTAGTCACATTAAAACACAGAAAGGGAGATTGAAGGTTACTATACCACTGCCTGATAGTGAAGTGGGATCGGTTGCAAGTATCGTTATGATTACTCTGCAAAATACTTTAATGTGGATGAGGAAGAATATCTTTATGAGGTTATTATAAATTGCACCACGTAGCCATTAGAAAAATACCAGTGTGACTTTGTGCTCTGCCTATTCCACACTCGGGAAGAGGCAACGATAAAACGGTTTTATCGTTCCCAGTAAAGACACTTCACATCTGTGAGATTACTTCCTCCTGAGGATCTCCGAGCCATTTCTCCAAGCCTTGGTGATTAGGGAGTTGCTCAACGGGGCAGGTGTTTGTCCTCAGTGCCACAAGCAAGGAGTCGAGGCACGGCGGAGCTGTGTGACTCAGGCACACACAGGATGTCATTAATCAGGGACAGATTAATCAGATCCCAGCCCTCGGTGTTAATCAGAGCCCTGCGCTTGCCCCTGTTTTTCCCCAGCCCTGGACCAGGGGCTCCTCCTTACTATCACACCAAGAAATATTAACTGGGACTGTGTCCCTGTCACGCGTCGAGTGGACCTGTGTCTGTCAGTGGACAGCACTATCACACCAAGAAATATTAGCTGGGACCGGGTCCCTGTCATGCATCGAGTGGACCTGTGTCTGTCAGTGGACAGATTCCAGGGGGAAAATGCAGAGTTTTTTTCACGGGTGACAGTTTGCAAGCGAGTGGGCAGCGCTGCTACGGAGGAGGGAGATGAGACTGCTGTCAGCAGCTTGCAAGCAACTCACGGGCACTGTCCCAGAGCTGGCACCATCAGGCTGGCTCAGCACCCAGCGCAGTCCTAAAGGAAGGGATTTTATTAATATTTATTATTTGGGAGGGAAACCTGGTAGTCTGGAGGGAAATCGTGCCTGTGGCAGTGCAAGTCAATGGGAATACTGAGAATGAGCCTGGGCTCAGCACTGAACTCAGCGACTGGTTCAGGCTGTTAAAGCACACGCTTGAAAGTTTTACTGGAATAAGTCTGGAATTACCCTGAGTGAAGCACATTTATAAGCACCTGACTGCTAAGGATTTTTTTTTTCTCCCAACATGTGAACTAATTTATGATTTATAGAAGTAACAACTACAAACACAAATAATTTATTCTAAAAAAAACCCAACCCCCCTCTTTATCATTACCACTGCTAGATCTATTACTACTGCTCCTCACTTGGAGTGGTTTGGTGGAAAGGACAATGATATAATTAAATGGCTATAGACAGAGATGTGCACTCATCGCATCAGCAAGCTTTGTTAGAGGGACATTACATTTAGTTACGTAAGTCAGTGAAAGCAAATTTCCCAGCTTTTCCCCAGAAAAGTAAAAAACTTCTTTGTCAGGCGAATGATGGATGCTTATAACGTTATACAATGAAAGAAGAGCTCGGGATATGTATACAATGGCTTCAGTTCAAAAGAGTCTGCAGCAACAAGCTCAGTAATGGAACTTTTAAGTTATATATATGTAAACTAAACGGAAAGCTGAGAAACCTTCCGTCTTAGATGGAGAAACTGTTTACCTAAACAGAAAGAAACACCATTAATTCTCATAAATGACAATGCAAAGATGAACAGACTGATAATCCAAGTTGAATCGGCTGGACGAGGTCAAAAGCATGTGCTTGCACAGCCCTTGTGCCTTAGACGCAGCTTGCACAGCCCCAAGGCAAGCAGCTTGGGCCGGCTCCTGCTCTTTCCAAGCCCAGCTATAATAACGAAAACACAGACTAATCCCCATGTTTGTGATTTCCATTCACAGTAATAGGATATAGGTATGATTCATAACAAGATGTCCAAAACCATTTTAGAAGATGCTTCAGATGGCACGCGCTGGGGCCGAGACCACGGGGCTGTCGAAGCCGGGAGAACCGCAGGAGGGAAACATGACACACGTAACCCCAGGCACGTCCCTGTGCCAGCTCACCCCACGGAAGGGCCGGATCCTGCCACCCAGCTCCATGTTGGAGCCACGCATCCGTGACCTGGTGCTCCCCAAGGCACCGCAGCCCTGCTCCCAAATGCGCAATTCTGCTCACACCAGGGGCTGGGAGGGAAGAAACCCTGTCCTGCGGTTAACTGGGAGGAGTGGGAGGGCAGTGGTTTTCTTTCTAGTTTCTCTGGAAGGGTCTGTATGACATTAAGAAAGTTTGCTTCTGTAGCGTAGTTTTCCCATCTGGAAAATAGGAAGGGGGGATAAGACTTAACTTCACGAGCGTGTTAGAAAACATAACACTTTAATGTGTATCCAGTAATTTGAGGTCCCAGGATAATAGCGCAGAGAATTATTGTTATTACGACAGAAGGCATTTTTACTTCTAATGCACAAAGAAAACAAATAGCAAGAGAGTGAGTTCGAAGATCTAACATTCATTTTATTTTTATTTTTGAACTTTCTGATTTTTCAGTTATTGAGACCACAGATGTTCAGTTCCATATGTGCAACAACCCAGTTCCAACTCCTTCTGAAAACCAGTTGCCAGCTATGGAGGCAAGTAAGAATATACTAAGCAAAAACAAAGAAACAAAATATTTAAATAATAATAAAAAAAGGTTGATACTTCTGTAATTCACAATGATTTTCTCAAAGTAGCCAGAATCTGGAGAAGCATTTGACAGTGTCTGGGCTGAAAGCCATGGACAGTATCCACTGCTTAGTGTTGTGTAATTTACAAACTCCTGTTCTTTCAACAACTACTCAGAAAATAAAATTGTTAAGTAAATATACAGTAGAAAAACAACTCTGAAGAACAGAGCAACTCCTTTATATCATTCAAAAGGTGATGGCCTCTATGAGAGAAAACAATTTTCTGCAGTCTGCCAGAGCTAGAACATCAAACAAACCAAACAACATGAAAGCTATGAAAAAAATGTTCATGCCCCTTTTCACAGTAACCTCCTCTGCAGTGGTATGCGACAGGGAGATAGGTCCTTACACGCATCTGCCATCCAGGGAAACAGTTTTCTTGTGGCTCCGCTGGGCTCTGATAATATCAGATTACAAAAGTGACAGTAGTTGAGAAACACATTGGAGAAAAGTACGTCTGCGTTGCTGAAGCTGCTCATACTGCTAGGCTACGGCTTGCCTATTGTTTTAGACACTCTTTATTCATCAGTCCCTAGAGAAAGGAAAGAGCTCCCAAATTAGTGGTCCAAGGAGACAATCTGAGCCAAAACCTGGCTCCCAGGGACCTCAGGCTGACGGTGGTTGCATCCTGCCGCACCCAGGGGACACAATCAGCCTGGAGCAATGGGACGAATGCATTACCTTTCCCACAGTTGGGTCAGGAAACTTAAGAAATTGCTCCTTTATTAAACATATAAGAGACTCAGCCTTGTTTGCCTACTGATATCCTTGAAGGAAGGGAATACAAAGATGAGGGTGTGAATGCTATCTGCTGTATCACCACTTTCAGGCTGCTAGGACAGTTTTATTTGCTTTATAGTAATTCATTGCCAACTTCACACATAAAAGTTAAACACGCTTTTTAAATGATAACACTCAAAAGACAGTTTTCAGAAGAAAAAAAAACCACCAGAACGCAAATCTCTACTTAAAAGGGGTTAGGTAGAGGTTACTGAAAAGTGTTCCCAGGTTTGCTTCTCCTCGCTGTTCCAGTAAATGTGGTGACCCCAGCCACCCGAGGGACATAATGACCTGCATGGTTTCGCCTTAGCACAGCCTGGGGTGGGTTAAGCACTCAAACACACATGCCCCATGCGGGCTAGGACCACGCAGGAGCTTGGTTTCCCCCTCCCTGTGGAGCAACTGTGTCCCCTGTGCCTTGGGAGCCATTCCTGTGCTCATCCCAACCTCCTCGTGCTCCTTCCCACTCCCCGCATCACCCCAGACAAGCACATGGTGAGATCTTTAGTGTCAGTGGGCTTTGGATGAGCCATTAAATGCTCTGTTTTCTCTAGCGGTGGCAAGAATAGCTTAAAAAAAGCTTTGCTTAAATGGAGTTATGAAAATATCAGCCACTGATCCAGAAGTTCTCAACAATTCAGTGATGCCAGGTCACTCCTAATTGCCTCCATCTTTCCTATTCTCTCTCCAGAGAATAATTACTTCAAGAAACAAAGTCCTGGTTTATTTTACTAAGTTCCAGAAATTCCCTGCTTTTATAACAACAAGCAACTCCCCTCTTCTTCCGCTTTGGACTAAAGAGAATATTACCACTGTCAGTTATATGCTGGGGAACTGTTAACCCTTAACATCCACATCATGAAAAAATAAACTGCAGAAGTAATCGCCTCACGTTTAGAATTACTCAATACTGTTAAAACGATCGTTCATTTTGCCTGTTTGTAAATGGGAAGAACAAGATCATGCTTCAAAAGCATTTATTATGTACATTAGCCAGAAAAAAAAATTGCCCTGGAATTGCTATCTTAGAGCAAGGCATAGCATCTCAAAACTTTCTTTTTGATTTTTCAATTCAAAAGTGAAATGGATTATGTTAGAGCAGCCCAAATGGTCAGGTTTAGACAGCAGAGCTGTGCATTTTCATCAATGTGCTGGGCTCATAATAAAAGCCAAGTCAGGGTGGTTGCAGGTGAGAAGTGGAATTTTAGAGTTGGTCCTATAGTAGCTCTTACCCATCAGAGGAAAACCGAGTGGCCCACTGAACTGACTTCTCACTACCATTATTATAGTATCATTACTATTGTATTGCAGTACTACAGTATTAACTATTCAACTAAACTTTATATTCAGCAAAATCAACCCTCACTTAACCTTTTTAGGAATAACTTAGGAACAACCTGCAAAGAAGACAGCTCCCAGCAGACAGAATCATAGAATCGTTTAGGTTGGAAAAGATCTTTAATGTCATCTAGTCCAACCACTAACCTAACACTGCCCGTAACCATGTCCCTAAGCATGACATCTACAATGTCTTTTAAATACCTCCAGGGGTTGGGACTCCACCACTCCCCTGGGCAGCCTG
>NW_009613361.1:0-4131 GCF_000690535.1 Cariama cristata
GCGCCCGCTGGCTTTAGGGACCTGCCCACGTGCGATTCCTTCCATCAAATACTGGCACCTCAGACCTTTCCTTGTGGTAAATCTGGGTCTGTATATTATGGGGTGAGCTTAAAAATAAAATTATTTTCCAAACATTCTCCCTGTGAAACACCAATTTAAGAAGGTTTAATTAGGCCCAAGTATTTACCTCATCTGATAAACTCTTGGAATGCTTTTAAAATATTTTGATATAGTATATGCAATGCATTAGACGTTTTTGCAGGCAGTATTCTATAGACATCGTAATTTCAAGGCTCACCAAATTTAGGAAGAACATTTAAAATTCAACTGACTCTTTCTATTTTTATTTAATGTATAAATCAGGCATAATTCATGCATAGTTCCTTCCAGGTTTAGACATTTATTGAGCACTATGTACGGTTATAAACATTTTGTGGCAGCTGTTTCAAATTTCAGAATAGAAATAGGGAAAAAAAAAAAGAAACCTCACATTTTCACTTCTCCAATTTCCTTTGAAAGCTTAAACAAGGAAGCTTTGAATTTTCAGCTTCCAAACTGGCAGCTGAAATTAGGGCCTTGAATTACTTCTGAGAACTAGGACTTGGGATCTTCAGCCCTACGTGGGACCCTCGGTCACTTGGAGGCAAATCTGTAGTACTTAGTTAACTAAAAATGTAGTTCGATTTTCCAGAGCTCCAAGGCACCTGATGGTGATACTCGATTAGCAAGTGCTCTCGGGAAGTCTATGAAGAGTTTCTCTGCATCTAGAGGAAGCTCAGGAGCAGTCTAGTTCTTCAGTCTGCTCTGAAAAGGTCATTATGAAACCCCACAATTTAACTCTTCACTTTCTCTTTTTTTCTCCTTTTTTCTTTTATGGTAAGGACACAGTGATAATGACACCTTTTTTTTTATAGTTTAAGTTGTAAACCCAACCTTTGTTACGCTGACGCGCAACACCCCCCACGCTGGTGGTTGCTTCTTACTCATCCTCAGTCACCACCATCACACGCTCAAAGCCGTCACTTCTCTGCAATCGTGCCCGACACAAGCCGTGGGTGCCCGACGCACCGTGGAGCTGACCTGCATAACTGTCACCGGCGGCCGCGGTCCCTCACGGCCTCTGTCACTGAGGGGGAGGTGATCACACCCAGCTCTCCGATGGGGAATGCTGGATCTGAAGTAGGCATCAGCTTTCTCCTCCCCAAATTTAGTCCTTTCGTAAGGTGGTTGAATTTCGAGGCAATTCGCAGCCCTTGACGCCCACCCCAGGCGACAGACTGCCCGGTCCTGGAAGGGCCGTTACTTTCCAGGCTGCAGCAAGTGCCTCCCCCCACCGCTCGCTGTTTCTCGCCTTGCTCAACTGCTGCTCCCTTTCCTAAAGCCAAAGCAGTCTTTTCCAGGGTGCACTTTTTCAACGATAGGTACTGGCCCATCGGTGTGTTGTTACTTGTTCTGGGGCCCCTTTCCTCAACCGTTGCCCCTATTTTCAAGGTCTTTGTTGTTATCCCACCCTTAAACCGTGCAGACACCTGGTGCCCAGCTCCGTTCGCCTGGCGAGATGATGCCAAACCTGTGACCCCCTTGCTGAGGCAGCACAGCCTCGCTGACAGCGAGGAGCAGCGAGGAAAGGTCACCATCCCGTGGGAAACGGAGAGCCCAGCTCAGGTCCAGCCTACATGGGGAGCACCGTTGCTTTTAAGACCAAGTGCGCAGGTGATTGCAATGAGCCGTCCGGTGGCTTTACATGAAATTTCCCAAAAGACCGCACTCAGATATCAGAGTTTGTTTATGGTAATGAAGGCCCAGTGCCATAAAGCTAGCAAGAATATGTCCCAAAAGTGCTTTTTAGAAATTTTTCACCACTTTGGATAAAATGCTGCTGACAAAATTTCAATCTTGAAATCTCCTGCGACCATCAGGTAATTAAGGACTGGTGCTGAGTCACACTCGCACAGGCTCAGTGCCTCCCCGGGGCAGGGCTGGGAACACCAATGCCTGTTTCAGATGTGTCCCCAAAGGCAGCAGATGTGAGTGATTAAGTAACATACCCGGTGGCACGTTCTCTGCTGACTCATTTGCTGCACTGCTACTGAGATAACAGGCATCCTACCAGGTGAATTCAAGGCAGAGTTTAGCCAGGACTTTACAAAGATCTTTTCGTATAGACTCGGAAGGATGATAAATTTATATAATAAGAGTCACGTTATAGTTCAAGGATCTGTGCTGGAGAGAATCTGACTCCTCTGGGACCTGTTTCTTGAAATTAGAAGCAGGATGAAAGCTGTGCCAGAGACTCTTCCTCTTCCATTGACGCCTGAGTAAATCCCAGCAAGCATCATCCACTTTATCAAAAATAATTTGGGAGATTATATTAATCCCGGTCTCTTGGTGCGAGTAGCCTAAGAGCAAAGGCAAAGGTAGGATTCTGGTGACTGAATCCTTTGGTATGAAATAAAAATATAAAATTTAAAAAATAGCATAGCAAATGTGAAATTTGTGACCCAGATAACTCCAGTTCAGTGGCTGCCTAACCCTAAATTGTCTTACCTATTAAGTCAACTGTTTCCTAGATGCTTGATGTCCCACTTCTGGGCAGGCTCTGATGGTAACATTTCAGCATCAGGAGGCAGATAGGAATTGATGAAATGTTACAGGGATCTGCACAGAGGGGTGCTCAGAGAAAAGGCATAGAAAGGAGCCTGTTGGATTGGAGGGTTTCTGACCCAAGGATACTGTTGAAGTAATGGCTTGGGGTTGAAAAGAGGAGTTTTCACGCCATTGTGAGATGGGCTGTGTATAGACTGGAGGTGGGTGCTCCCCTCCTCTCAGCCAGAACTGACTGGATGTCACTGACTTGGAGATAAATAGAATCACAGAATCATCACAGAACCACAGAATGGTTTGGCTGGAAGGGACCTGAAAGACCACCCAGTTCCAACCCCCCTGCCCTGGGCAGGTACACCTCCCACCAGACCAGGTTGCTCACAGCCCCATCCAACCTGACCTTGAACCCTTCCAGGGATGGGGCAGCCACAGCTTCTCTGGGCAACCTCTGCCACTGCCTCACCATCCTCCTGCCTGATATCTCATCTAAATCTTCCCTCTGCCAGTTTAAAGCCATTGCCCCTTGTCCTATCACTCCGTGCCCTTGTAACAAGTCCCTCCCCAGCTTTCTTGCAGGCCCCTTTAGGTACTGGAAGGCTGCTCTAAGGTCTGCCTGGAGCCTTCGCCTCTCCAGGCTGTCCAACCCTCTCAGCCTGTCCTCACAGCAGAGGTGCTCCAGCCCTCGGATCATCTTCGTGGCCTCCTCTGGACTCGCTCCAACAGGTCCATGTCCTTCTTGTGCTGAGGACCCCAGAGCTGAAGGCAGTACTGCAGGGGGGTCTCACCAGAGCGGAGCAGAGGGGCAGAATCCCCTCCCTCGACCTGCTGGTCACGCTGCTTGGGATGCAGCCCAGGGCACGGTTGGCTTTCTGGGCTGCCAGCGCACATGGCTGGGTTATGACCAACTTTTCATCAACCAGTATCCCCAAGTCCTTCCCCTGTACACCACGATCCCCTGCTCCGCTGCAGAACGTGCCTGCACCAGAGCTGTTCACCTCGGCGAGTGACTTGTGTTGCATTCAAAGTCCTGATGCATTTATGGATCTGCAAATTGAATTTCACTTTCCTGTAACATGAGCTAAAAGCTTTATTCAAAAGTCCTGAGCCTACCTTGAGCAGGATTTCCTTAAGGGCCAGTAATCGTTCTTGTACACCCTAGTGGTGCAACTGTCCTTAACGATTCTTAATTTTTTTGGTTCAGAGTGCACCAACAGGCTCTGCGACATCCCATGAGAGGTTTGGCTGCCTGTGCTCAAGGGCAGCCCTGCCCCGGTGCAGCCCTGTAACCTGGGGTCAGACTGCTGTGAAAAGAGCTGTGGGAGGAAGAACTGTTGGGGACCTCCTCTGCTTTGCAGGGGAGCTGGGGTTAAGCTCAGCCCCTGGTCCCTGAGCTTTGCCTGAGCCATGCTGCTGCTGTGCCCATGCTCGACCGTGCTCCTCACTGAACCCAGTGGGATGACTTGACTCACGGCTTGACTGGACCTGCCTCGTCATTATCATTTTTTGATTTTGCAGCTAGACAAGGGA